>NC_142026.1:2234319-2389319 GCF_982192425.1 Myodes glareolus | reverse complement strand
GCTTTACTGAGTGAGGTAACCCAGACCCAAAAAGAGGAATATGGTATGTACTCACTCATAAGTGGATTCTAGCCATAGTTAAAGGTCTTTGAGTCTATAATTTGTGATCCTAGAGAAGCTAAATAAGAAGGTGAACCTGAAGAAAATTTATATAGTTATCCTCCTGGTAAAAGAACTAGGCAAGATTGCCAAGCAAACTCGGGTGCATGGGGGGTGGGGGGTGGAAGTAAGGGAAGATGGTTAGGGAGAGGGGAGAGGACGAGAATTGGGGATGGGAAGGGGGGAGGGAGGAAGGATGGTTATGGGAGCAGGGAAGTTTATATAGTAACTAAGAGAGCCATTCTAGGGTTTGCAAGAGACTTGATTCTGGAGGGGTTCCCAGTAAAAATTAAATAAAAAATAAATAAAAAGAAAAAGAAAAAAAAGAAAAAGAAAACGCTTTACTGAGTCAGGTAAGCCAGACCCAAAAAGAGGAATAATGTATGTATTCACTCATAAGTGGATTCTAGCCATAATTAAAGGTCTTTGAGTCTATAATTTGTGATCCTAGAGAAGCTAAATAAGAAGGTGAACCTGAAGAAAATTCAGGTAGTTTTCCTCCTGGAGATTGGAAATAGACAAGAGTTCCAGGTAACCACGGGTGCATGGGGGGGTGGGAGGGTAGTTGGAAGGGGAGAGGGTTAGAGAGAAGGGAGCAGGGGAGGAATGGGAAATGCTTGGGGGACTGGAAGGGGAGGAGGGAGGAAGGATAAATATGGGTTCAGGGAAGAATATATCTCAACTATGGAAGTCAGTTTAGGGTTTACTAGAGACTTGATTGTAAATGGGATCCCAGGTCCAAGGAGAGATCCCCAGATTGTTCTCTGGACAGAGGAGAGGGTGCCTGAACCGGCCTTGGCCCATAGCCATACTGATGAATATTATGCTTATCACCATAGATCCTTCAGCTGGCAATGGATGGAGATAGAGACGGGGACCCACGTTGGAACACTGGATTTAACTCCCTAGGTCCAAGCGAGAAGCAGAAGGAAGAAGAACGTGAGCACGGAGGGCATGATCAGAGGGAACCTTCATCCGGCGATGGATGGCGATGCACACGGAGACCCACATTGGAGCACCGGACTCAGCTCCCCAAGGTCCAAAGGAGGAGCAGAAGGAGGAAGAACATGAAAAAGGAAATCAGAACCACAAGGGGAGCGATCACCCACTGATACAAGGGGACTGATCTAATGAGAGTTCACCAAGGCCAGTTGACTGGGACTGAAGGAGCGCTTGATCCAACCAGATTCTCTGGATGAGGCTGGATTCCCTGAATGTGGCTGGCCCGAAGTCTTTCTAAAAAGCCATTGACAATGACTCTGGGACTTGTTTCCTCTGCATATTCTGGATTTTTGGGGATCCAGTCTGTTTGGATACTCACCTTCCTGGACCTGGAGGGAGCGGGGAGGAACTTGAACTACCCACAGGGCAGGAAACCCTGACTGCTCTTAGGGATGGAGAGGGAAGAGGAGAGGGAGTGGGTGGAGTGGGAGGGTGTTGGGAGGAGGGGCAAAATGGAAACTTTTATATTTTAATAAACTTTAAAAAAAAGAGTGTTAAGAGACTACTTTTGAACTCTACAGAAGGAAACAGCTCATAAACACCCTATTAAGTAATGTGACATTATATGTATACAAAATGCTGAAGCTTCAAGTCAAAACTAACTTTTTCTCGCTTAGGTTGTTTCTCTTAGATGTCTGGCTGTGGTAATGAGAAAAATAACCAATGCTTATGCTCACTGAGGCTCTGCACAGACAAACCTCACAACATTCATGTAGGACATGGAGACAAAGGACACCTATCAACATAAAGCACATGTTTTCAATAATCAACCAAATGTAAATGAAATAGTTCTCTTCAAAATAATTCAAGCAGGTCAAAGTTGAAATCACAAGAGAGATTAGATAATGTTTTTCTCACAATGGAAGGGAACATATAAAATAACCAGACTCACAATGTAATCCCATTTCATACCCGTTGGGATGGCAATTACAAAAAGAAACAGAATGTTTTCATGAAAAAGTAGAAAAACTGGAATTCATTGTGGGTGGAAAAACAAAAATTGTGCAGTGGCTATGAAAAACAGGATGGCAGTTTCTGGGGGAAAAAAAAATCAATGTATAATCTAACTACTCCATGACTTCTACAGTAGTAATATGATAGTATTTACCAAATGTTCAATCCAAGATAATTAAGGGTAAAGAGAACAAGCAAAAATGCATGCTTTCTATCAGAATGCAGGACGTATACTTGATGATCTATGCATATATAAAACATAATATAAGTGTGCGTGTATATGCATCATGAAGGAAGAAGGGGATTACTTGGAGGGGGGATAAAATGAGGAAGAAAAGTAATGAAGGGGTGAAATATGAGCAATGTACAATGATATATGTATGTGTGTGTGTGTGTGTGTGTGTGTGTATGAAATTGTCATGATGAACCTCATCATTTTCTAGGCTAACTAAAACAATTAAGTAAAAAAAAATCAGCTATTCATCATAAGACAAGACATCACACTATGACCAAGGGAGCTGGCCCTCTGGAGACCACCTCCATGCAGCAGTCATTGGCTAGTGCTGTAGTCTACTTATTCTCATGTTCAATCTGTGGGGAAAAAAACCCGTTTTCAGAGGTTTAGAGGTTTTTTTTTCCCTCTAATACTTGTCAGCATTTTTTTTATAATCCTCTGTGTTATATATTTCTTCTTTACATCATTTCCAATATTGAAAATACAAATTGTACAGACTTTTTAAAGGTTCTAATTCATTCTATTCATTTTTGGAGTGTCTGACATTGCAAAAGTATATTGTCAAACTGATTTCATACATAAAAAGGCTCATTTACTATCCCCATGCTCTCATCCATCACTGGTCCCCTCCCCTGTCTGTCCCTCAATGATCCTGTTTTTATGTCATATATATGTATACATATATATGACATGAATATATATATATATATATATATAGGCAAGTAACAGTCTATGTTCAACTGTGTATTGTTGAACCTGAATTCAACACATGAGAGAAACCATGCAAGAGTAAAAATCCTGCAACCTTCTGAAAGAACCTAACCAATAGCACAAGATTAATTCATCCTACCTAAACAAATAGAAGCATATGTAGTGTTATAAAAATTGGCTTACATTGTTCATTACTGAGAACAAAATCAACCACTTAAATTAGAATTCTGACCAACACAATTGCTTTATTTCTAAGATATATTTTGTTCATTTTTATGCTACTTCATACAATTTTCCCACATGAGATATATATACATATATATATGTCTGTGTATGTGTATATGGGTGTGTGTGTGTATGCATGTTGTTTGTTTGTTTTTCTTTTCTGAGACAGAGTTTTTTGTGTAAGAGTCCTAGCTATCCTGGAACTAGGTCTTGTCGACCGTGTTGGCCTCGAACTCACAGAGATCCATCTGCCTCTGCCTCTGAGTTATGGGATGAAAGGTGTTCACCACCACTTTGAAACCTATCAATAAATATTTTATACTGACCTTGGTATGATGTTCCATGACATCCAATTTCCTTGATTTAAAGCCATTCTTCTTGTATGCTTCTAAAGAGAAGGTGACAAGAAAACATAATGTTGCAGTCTATAGCAACTCGGACATTTTGTTACCTGTTAGATTTTATTTTGGGGGCTACATTTTTAACATTGTATCTATATTTTAAAGGTAAGAAGTTCCACTGAGATTGAAATCAGTGCAAAGAGTACAAGCACCCATGGGATATGAAGGAACTGTGATTCTTCTCAGTTAATATGCATAATATAGAATTACTCTCAACATTTTTCATTTCTGAACATGAACCATCTATAGGCTCTCAAAGAAAATCTGAGGCTGAAGTGAATGACCAGTGGTCAAGAGCACTGGTTGCTCTTACAAAACATCCAGGTTTGGTTCCCAGCACCCACATGGTGGCTTATAACCATCTATATCTCCAGTTACAGTGGATCTGATGCCCTCTCCTGGTCTCAGCAGACATACACATGGCATACAGAAATATTTATAGGCAAAACCCTCAAACACATTAAATCAATAATTTTGAAAAAAAACCTCAAAGGCAGGTCTACAACACTCCACTCTCACTGAACAGGTCTGACAGACAGAAAATTAACAGAGAAATAAGAGAACTAACAGATGTTATGACCCAAATCGACATAACAGACATCTATAGAACATTCTACCAAAACACAAAAGAATTTACCTTCATCTCAGCACCTCATGGAACTTTTGCTAAAACCGAGAAATAATTTGGTCTTAAATCTCAAGAGACACACACACACACAAGAAGTAAATTGGGCTCTAGTGGACATCCATTGGAGAGGTGAGTTTGTGCCTGACCCATGGCAGAAGCTCCACAAGGAGGAGCTCAGACATTCCGTGATGCCCTTGAATCCCTTGTCACTCTGCAGGGGCGGCTCCACCCTGCTAAGCTCTCTGGTCTCCTATCCCATCCCAGCTTTCACCCAGGTACCACTTCATTTATTCCTCCATGCCCCCTGGAGCCATAAAATTCCCCAAATCAGCTGACTTGCATGCTGGGACTGGGCTGTAAGTGAAACCCAGCAGGAGTGAGTATCTGTGTTTCAATAGCCTGCCTGCAGAAAGGTAGGCCTTCTGTCAGAGAGGTCCCTGCCCAACAAGGGAACCTGACCCAGTATCAGAAGATCAAATAGAGAGCATTTGAAGGAAGAAGTGGTCAGATGCCAAGGCAAGAATTCCTCCAACAATCTGAAAAACAACATGAAAACACCAGATCCCAGCGACCCTACAACAGAAGGACTTGAACACCCTAATCCAGAAGAAGATACATTAAGTATCTTAATGGAAAAAAGTGCCATTATGAAAGCAATAGAATCCCTTAAACAGGATATGAATAACTCCCTTAAAGAAATGGATGAGAAGTATAACAAAAGGTTTGAAGAAATGGGTAAATCCGTAAAGTTACCCTGAAAAACCAAGAAAAAAAACAATCAAATAGGTAATGGAAAAGTTCAAGAATTGAAAACTGAAATGGAGGCAATGAAGAAAACACAAACCGAGGGTCGGCTGGATATAAAAAAAAACTAGGTAAATGAACAGAGACTACAGAATTAAGCATAACCAATAGAATACAAGAGATAGAACAAATCTCAGATTCTGAAGACGCCATAGAGAAAATAAATGCTCTGATCAAAGAAAACATCAAATCTAACAAATTCTCATAAAAAACATTCAAGAAATCTGGGACACAATAAAAAAAACCCAAATCTAAGAATAATAGGGATAGAAAAAGGAGAAGAATTGCAAATCAAAGGCCCAGAAATTATATTCAACAAAATTATAGAAGAAAACTTTCCCAACCTAAAGAACAATATTTTTATGAAGGTTCAAGAAGCATACAGAACACAGAATAGACTGGATCAAAAAAAAATACCCTCGCCATATAATAATCAAAACACAAAACGTACAGATTAAAGAATGACTATTAATAGCTGCAAAAGAAAATAGTCAAGTAACTTATAAAGGTAAACCTATAAGACTTACACCGGACTTCTCTATGGAAACCATGAAAGCCAGAAGGTCCTGAATAGAGGTACTGCATAAACAAAGAGACAGTGGATGCAAGCCCAGAGTACTATACCCAGCCAAGCTATCATTCACTATCAATGGAGAAAACAAAATATTACTGGATAAAAACAAACTTAAACAATTCATAGCCACAAATACAGCCTTGCAGAAAGTCATAGAAGGAAAATCGCAACCCAAGGAATCTAACATTGCCAACACTGCCTACAATAAATCAGACATCTAGCGACCCTTCACAAGCACAACTCAAAGAAGGGAAACACACAAACTATACTATACAAAAAATAAAAAAAATAAAAAAATAACTGGAGTCAACAATCATAGGTCATTAATATCACTTAATATTAATGGACTCAACTCACCTATAAAAAGGCACAGACAAAGAGATTGGATACAAAAACAGGATCCAACATTTTGCTGTTTACAAGAAACACACCTCAACCACAAAGACAGACATCTACTCAGAGTAAAGGGTTGGGAAAAGGATTTTCAAGCAAAGGGACCTAAGAAACAAGTGGGTGTGGCCATTCTAATTTCCAACAAAATTGACTTCAAACTAAAATCAATGAGAAGAGATGGAGATGGACATTTTATACTCATAACAGGAACAATTCATCAGGAGGAAGTCTCAATCCCGAATATCTATGCCCCTAATATAAAAGCACCAACTAATGTAAAAGAAAAACTTTTAGAACTCAAGGCAATCATCAAACCACACACACTAATAGTAGGAGACTTCAATGCACCTCTCTCACCAATGGACAGGTCAATCAGACAGAAACCCAAGAGAGAAATAAGAGAATTAATAGAGCTAATGAATCAAATGGACTTAAGAGATATCTATAGAACATTCCACCCAAATAGGAAAGAATATACTTTCTTCTCTGCAGCTCATGGAACCTTCTCGAAAATTGACCACATACTCGGTAACAAAGCAAACATCCACAGATACAAAAGAATATTAGTAACCATCTGTGTCTTGTCCCATCACCATGGAATAAAGTTAGAATTCACCACAATTCTAACCCCAGAACGCCTACAAATTCATGGAAGCTGAACAGTTAACTACTGAATCATCCCTGGGTCAGGGAAGAAATAAAAAAAGAAATTAAAGTCTTCCTTGAATTTAATGAAAATGAAGACACAACATACTCAAACCTATGGGACTCAATGAAAGCAATGCTAAGAGGAAAGTTCATAGCACTAAGGGCCCAATTAAAGAAAACGAAAAAAATCACACACTGGAGACTTAACAGCACAATTGAAAGCTCTGGAAAAAAAAGAAGCAGACTCACCCAGGAGGAGTGGAAGACTGGAAATAATCAAACTGAGGGTTGATATCAACAAAATAGAAACACAGAAAACAATCCAAAGAATCAAAGAAACAAAAAGTTGGTTCTTGGAGAAAATCAACAAGATTGACAAACCCCTAGCCAAACTAATCAAAAGGCAGAGAGAGAACACTCAAATTAATAAGATCAGAAATGAAAAGGGGGACATAACCACAGACACAGAGGAAATTCAGAGAATCATTACATCTTACTGTGAAAGCTTATATGCCATAAAGTTGGAAAATGTACAAGAAATGGACTTGTTTTTTATAAGTTCCATTTACCAAAGTTAAATCAAGACCAGGTAAACAATCTAAATAGTCCTGTTAGTCACGAAGAATTAGAAGCTGTTATCAAAAACCTCCCTACCAAGAAAAGCCCAGGACCAGATGGTTTCAATGCAGACTTCTACCAGAACTTTCAGGAAGAGCTAATACCTATACTCCTTAATGTATTCCACAATATAGAAACGGAAGAGTCATTGCCAAACTCCTTTTATGAAGCTACAGTCGCCCTGATAGCAAAACCACATAAAGAGACAACCAAGAAAGAGAATTACATGCCAATCTCACTCATGAACATCAATGCAAAAATTCTCAACAATATACTGGCAAACTGAATCCAAGAACACATTAGAAAATTATCCATTGTGATCAAGTAGGCTTCATCCCAGAGATGCAGGGCTGGTTCAACATACGCAAATTTATCAATGTAATACATCATATAAATAAACTGAAAGAAAAAAACAATATGATCATTTCATTAGATGCTGAAAAAGCATTTGACAAAATTCAACATCCCTTTATGATAAAGGTGTTGAAGAGATTTGGCATAAAAGGATCACACGTAAATATAATAAAAGCTATTTACAGCAAGCCGACAGTTAACATCAAACTGAATGGAGAGAAACTCAAAGCCATTTCACTAAAATCAGGAACATGACAAGGTTGTCCACTCTCTCCATACCTCTTCAATATAGTGCTTGAAGTTCTAACAATAGCAATAAGACAACATAAAGGGATCAAGAGGATTTGAATTGGAAAGGATGACGTTAAACTTTCGTTATTTGCACATGATATGATAATGTACATAAGCGACCCCAAAAACTCTACCAAAAAACTCCTACAGCTGAACAACACCTTTAGTAATGTGGCAGGATACAAGATCAACTCCAAAAAATCAGTTGCCCTCCTATACATGGAGGATAAAGAAGCAGAGACGGAAATCAGAGAAACATCACCTTTCATGATAGCCACAAATAGCATAAAATATCTTGGGGTAACTCTAACCAAGGAAGTGAAAGACCTATTTGACAAGAACTTTAAGTCTTTGAAGAAAGAAATTGAAAAGCATACCAGAAAATGGAAAGATCTCCCTTGGTCTTGGATTGGGAGGATCAACATAGTAAAAATGGCAATTCTATCAAAAGCAATCTATAGAAACAATGCAATCTTCATCAAAATCCCAACAAAATTCTTGACAGATCTTAGGAGAAAAATAATCAACTTTATATGGAAAAACAAAAAACCCAGGATAGCCAAAAGAATCTTATATAATAAAGAAACTTCTGGAGGTATAACCATCCCTGACTTCAAACTGTATTACAGAGCTACAGTATTGAAAACACCTTGGTATTGGCATAAGAACAGAGAAGTCGACCAATGGAATCCAAGAGAAGAACCAGTTATTAACCCCCAAACGTATGAGTACCTAATTTTCGACAAGGGAGCTAAAGGTATACAATGGAAGAAGGATAGCATCTTTAACAAATAGTTCTGGCATAACTGGATGTCAACCTGTAGAAGAATAAATGTAGAGCCATATCTATCACCATGCATAAAACTCAAGTCCAAATGGATTAAAGACCTCAACATTAATCTGACCACTTTGAACCTGATAGAAGAGAAAGTGGGAAGTAGTTTACAAGACATAGGCACAGGAGACCACTTCCTAGGTAAAACCATAGTAGCACAGACAATAAGAGAATCAATGAATAAATGGGACCTCCTGAAACTAAGAAGCTTCCTTAAAGCAAAGGACACTGTCAGTAAGACAAAAAGGCTACCTTCCGACTGGGAGAAGATCTTCACCAATCCCTCATCAGAGAAAGGTCTGATCTCCAAAATAAACAAAGAACTTAAGAAACTGGATGCTAAAACTCTAATTAACCCAAGTAAAAATGGGGTACTGAACTGAACAGAGAATTCTCAACAGAAGAAATTTGAATGGCCAAAAGACACTTAAGGTCATGCTCAACCTCCTTAGCAATCAGGGCAATGCAAATCAAAACAACTTTGAGATACCATCTTACACCTGTCAGAATAGCTAAACAAAAAAAACACCAATGATAGCCTATGCTGGAGAGGATGTGGAGTGAGGGAAAACTCATCCATTGTTGGTGGGAAGGCAAACTTGTGCAGCCACTGTGGAAATCAGTGTGGCGACTTCTCAGGAAACTGGAGTCAACCTCCCTCAGGACCCAGCAATTCTGCTCTTGGGAATATACCCAAGAAATGCCCTACAAAAGCATTTGTTCAACTATGTTCATAGCAGCACTATTTGTAATAGCCAAAACCCGGAAACAACCTAGGTGCCCCTCAATAGAAGAATGGTTAAAGAAGGTGTGGAACATATACACATTAGAGTTTTACTCAGCGGTAAAAAAATAACATCTTGAATTTTGCATGCAAATGGATGGAAATAGAAAACTCTTTACTGAGTGAGGTAACCCAGACCCAAAAAGAGGAATATGGTATGTACTCACTCATAAGTGGATTCTAGCCATAATTAAAGGTCTTTGAACCTATATTTGGTGATCTAGAGAAGCTAAATAAGAAGGTGCACCTGAAGAAAATCATATAGTTATCCTCCTGAATATTGGAAGCAGACAATGCAACCTTGGGTGCATGGGGGGGGTGGAAGGAAGGGGAGATGGTTAGAGAGAAGTGAGTAGGGGAGGATTGGGGAAAGCTTGGGGGAATGGGATGGGGGAAGGGAGGAAAAATGGTTAAGGGAGCAGGGAAGTATATATCTCAACTAAGGGAGCCATTTTAGTGTTTACAAGAAACTTGATTCTAGAGAAGTTCCCAGGTCCAAGGAGAGATCCCCAGATTATTCCCTGGACAGCAGAGGAGAGGGTGCCTGAACTGGCCTGGGCCAACAACCATACTGACGAATATTTTACATATCACCATAGAACCTTCATCTGGCAATGGATGGAGATAGAGACAGAGACCCACCTTGGAACACTGGACTGAGACCCAAGGTCCAAATGAGGAGCAGAAGGAGGAAGAACATGAACAAGGAAGTCAGGACCGCGAGGGGTGTGTTCACCCACTAATACAAGGGGACTGATCTAATGAGAGCTCACCAAGGCCAGCTGGACTGGGACTGAATGAGCATGTGATCAAACCAGATTCTCTGAATGTGGCTGACACAGGGACTGTCTGAGAAGCCATTGATAATGGCACTGAGACTTGTTTCCTCTGCATGTACTGGCTTTTTGGGATCCTAATCTGTGTGGATGCTCACATTCCTAGACCTGGAGTGAGGAGGGAGGGACTTGAACTTCCAACAGGGCAGGAAACCCTGACTGCTCTTAAAACTGGAGAGGGAGGAGGAAAGGGAGTGGGAGGAGTGGGAGTGTATTGGGAGGAGGGGCAGAAGTGGAAATTTTTATAAATTAACAAGAAAAATAAATAAAAAATAAAATAAACTAATAAATTAGTTTCACTACTTTTGAACACAAAGAGGTCTTTAAAAATTAAATTGTTTTTAACTCATTAAAAAAAGTAAATTGGAATAAATCTCTGCATATTATCAGATCACCAGGGCTTAAACAAAATCAGAAATGAAAAGAGGGACACAAGAACAGAAAATGAGAAAATTGAGAGAATCATCAGGTCATACTTCATAAGCATATAATCCAAAAAATGGGAAAATTGAAAGGAAATGGACAGTTTTCTGGGTAAGTACCCCATACCCAAATCTAAATCAAGAACAGACAAACAATTTAAATAGATCTATAACCCCTAACGAAAAAGAAGCAGTCGTTAAAAGTCTTCCAACCAAAAGTAGCACAGGACCAGAAGGCTTCACCATAGAATTCTGCCAGAATTTTGAAGACCAGCCAATACCAACACTCCTCAAATTGTTCTACAAATGAAGAAGAGAAGGGACATAGCCAAACTACATTTTTGAGTCTACAGTTACTCTGATACCCAAATCATACAAAATCTCAACAGTGAAAGGGAACTACAGACCAATCTCCCTCATGAGAATTGATGTAAAAATTCTCAACGAAATAATGTCAAATTAAATCCAAGAACTCATCTGCTGTGGAAGCTCCTTCAACCAATAGCTGCTGAGATTCCATCCCATTGGGGTGGGGTCTCTTTCTCTTTAGCAAGCAGCACCAGCCTTCTTCTCACTGTTACCACAAGACTCCTTTCCTGGCTGTCCTGTTGGATAGTGTTCTGTAAGGTTTTTCCCCTCAAATATATAACCCTTTGAATCCAATCTGGTGTGGGATTGTTTGGCGCATAAACTGGCACCCAGCATTTGGTTTTAGAACCAGGTTCAGGCTAAAAGGCTCTGCAGCATCAGAGACCTGGGGTGGGGTCCCCCAGGCTTACTTTCTGGCCTCATTAAGATAGTTCTGGCAGTGCCTGTAGAGGGAAAAGAGGATGCTGATAGCTGACCAAGGTAATGGGGGCTGCGAGGAGACTGCCAGGGAGGAGCAGGTTGGAAAGCTGCCTTTGTCTGGTAATGCAGCAGGTGAAAAGCCATGTAAGGAGAAAAAGTCTGGGAAACTGAAGTTTGAGAATAAAATCTAAGTGGAATGTAAGCAGCCGAACAAGGAGGGATGTGTCTCAGTGCACAGCCTATCATGCACTTTCGCTCCAAACAAACAATAATGTGGGTTAGTGTTTGTGCATCTGCATTGGCCTACCCTTAGGGTCCTGACAGGATACATCCTCACCTGTAGCCACTAAGAGCACTTCACTTGTAGCCACTTCTGCACACATTTGCTGTTTCCTTGTAAAAGGTGGGCCTGTAAACCTCACCCCTCCTCCCACTCTCCACATCCCTCTCTCTCCCACAACTCTTGTCTCAAGGGTCTAGTCTCTACGCCCCTCTGCCTCTTCTGCCCCTTCTCTCTTTTCTTCCAATAAATTTCCTATGTGAGCCTTATTGCATGGCATGACTTCTCTTCTCTGCTTTTATATCATTATTACTACTATTATTACTATTACTATTATTATTATTATTACAGTGAGTTCTGTCTCACTCTCGAAGGAGGCCAGGGCAGGACCTGAAAAAGCTTACTGGCTAGCATCTAGCCCTGCAGAGATGAAGACTGGGTTCAACAAAGGCATGCTTATGATACTAAAATATTTTGAGAATGGAAGCAGCCTCTACATTATGGTGTGGACAGAATTGCTTTTCTTTACACAAACGGAGATTAGAACCCAGAAAGACAATAGTGGTATTAACTGAGAGACAAGGTGTTAAACATAAAACAAGAAAAGTAGACTTTAGGAAAACAGAATGACTCCTGTTTTTGATGCCAAAGGAAACATTTTCAGGAGAATTAAGGAGCCTGAGATTTCTTGTCAAGCAGCCTGTGAGTTACCATTGAAATAGACGTAGGAGATAACAGTGATGTACTCCGAGATAACATATAGAAATTTTGCAATCCTGGATTGCCTTGAGATGCAGGAATCATTTATGTTCGTTTTTGCATTGCCTTGTTAGAGTGTATTGAATACTTGAAGTTGTACAGGTGTTATCTGTAGTGAGGACTTAAGTATACATGAGAAAGAAATACAGCACACAGAGAAAATACTATCATGAAGGAACAGACTTGGTCACTCTCCTACTTCAGAATAAAAGTGATAATTGTTGCTTAATGAACCACTTGCATCTGGAACACTTTTCTGATATTGAAATCATGAATTAGGTTCTAAGCACGAAGCACAGTTCCATTTCTACTGGTGGTGCTGGATGCCTCTCCATACAGGAATTAAGATCCCAAGACCTTGATAAACCAGACCTTCGTACCCCTCAAACGTAAGTGCCTCCACCTACGGTTCTCAGCTGCATACTTACTGTCTAGGGTGAGGCAGTTGTAAGAAACGGTTAGTACAAAAGCCTAAGTGATGTCTTAATCTTGTCTCTTCCTAGCAATGCCTGATTGGGCATATTGAAATCTAAAAGTGGACATAATGCTAGGTGGTTTGGTTCTTCACATTGTGTACTAGACTTGCTATAAAAGGATTGTTGACACCCTTCCAATACTCCTTGTTTTCCTCTTACTTTATAATTAACTGTTGAAGAAGGCAGTGTGGTATAACTTAATTTACTACGATATTTCCAACTACTAAAGGTAGAAATGAAATCAAAGCAATATTATTTGCTTTGATGGTAGGCTATGAAATTATTTCAAGTTTTGGGGGAATAGGGTGTACAAATGAATTGGCTCTTATAGCTGAGTGTGATCACACACACCTGTCATCCTGGTCTTCAAAAGACTCCAGGAAGAAGATGACTGAGTGAAAGTTCAAGGCCAGGGTGGGCCATATAGTACTTCCCCAGCCGACAGGCAAGACATATTTCACAAAGCGACCAACCAAAGAAATTATTATCATAAACATTAGTTTTTCACTCAGAGTGTTGCTCTTCCAGTTACCGGAAGGCTATTTCTAACCTACTGTGAACCCATATTAGCATAACGTCTACATATAAGCTACTTAATCAGCAATTCTGAAGAAAAGAATTCAAACATAGCTGTCAACCTATAACACGTTTTTATATTTTCCTTAAAATTCTTAAAACTATTAACATTATAAAAGTTTCCTGTCTTTTTGCTCATTTCAATGAAAACAATTACCAAACTCTTCTGTCATCTTGAAAATTTATTATTACTAGGGGAAAGAGGTTAACATGTTTTCAAAATTATTTGAACTGGTGTTTTTGTATTTGCTTTAAAGAGTTTTTGTCTCTTTTCCTTTGAAGTGAAGGGGGAGCAACCTTTGAAAAGCCAAGCACAAACAAACCTGCATCTGAAAGAAAAGTCTCGATATTTGGTAAAAGGTAACAAAGCTTTTAATTTTATTAAATGAATAGGTTCTTATAACTGTGCATTGATTCCTAGAGACAATAAAAGTTATCTTGGAAAGGTGCTTTCAAGACAAAACTTAGGGCCCAATTTTTTTGTTTTAGTAGTTAAGATTCCAGGTGATATGATGTCTGTATAATTCTGCTTTGTATGATGCTAAAGAAAAGATTCAGACCACAGTTCCACCATTCTAAGGTGATGCTCAAGCCTGTGCTGTGTTCTGTCCCTAGTTCTCAGAAACTGTAGAATCAGAGGGTGAATGTTGAGCCTTCTCTAGTTCAACATTTGAGTCTTTTACTCTCTGAAGGTTAAGAATTACTTCAAAGAGGTTTGGTTTTACTGTCTAAGTCAGTCAGTATTAATTACATTAGAAGTTAAACTAAGAAAATGGCAATATAAACTCAATTTAAAATAAAAATCTCATTATGTGGTTTGAAAAATAAAATGGTTTTATTGATTTATTTGCTTCTTTTTTGTTTGGTTTTTTTTTTTTTTTTTTTTTTTTTTTTTTTTTTTTTTTTTTTTTTTTTTGGAGACAGGATTTCTCTGTGTAGCCCTAGCTATCCTGGTACTCACTCTGTAGACCATTCTATCATTGAACTTTGAGATCTACCTGTCTGTGCCTCCCAAGTACTGGGATTAAAGGTGTGTGCTACCACCCCCTACAATGCTTTGAATTTTAAAAATCCTTCTGGGTGAGCAAGATGACTCAGCAGGTGAAAGCACTTATAACCAAGCCCAAAGACCTGCTTTCAATCCCCAGTCTCACGTGGTAGAAAAGAATCTACTGCTTCAAGTTGTTCTCAGAACACCAGCTGTTCTCTCTCTGTCTCCCTCTCTCTCCCTCCCTCTCTCTCTCTCTCTCTCTCTCTCTCACACACACACACACACACACACACACACACACACACAAATAAATAAATGTAATAAAATTGAAACATTTCTAATGCAAAACAATTTTATTGGGCAGTCAAACAAAGTCTCCCACTTTAAATTCAGATTCCTTTAATAGCTGACTAATGAAAGATGGTTAGAATCTATGTCTGCTACTGCATTCAGACTGTCATAACAGCCAGTCTAGGCAGCAATGTACACATGAGAGGATGAGAGTGAGAAGAATAAACAGCATCTTAGTTTTGTTGTAGTGATACCTAGATACACCTTGGAGAAGATTTTCTAGACTAGATCAGCAGTTGTCTGTATTGGAGGTGGGGAAGTTTGAAACAGATTGACAGGAATCAGTCTTTTATTTGTATGACCTGGGGAATGACCTCACCTTTCTGTACTTTGAATCCCTTGCGTATAAGAATGGAGATAGGTTGAGTGGTGGTGCATGCCTTTATTTAGGCAGAGGCAGTCTAATCTCTGGGTTTGAGGCCAGCCTGGGTTACAGACAAGTTCCAAGACAACCAGAGCAACACAGAAAAATAAAAGAAAGAAAGAAAAAGAGTGGAGATAATAGGAGTTGGTTCAGTGGTTTAGAGTCATTCCTATTCTACCAGAGGACCCAAATTCGGTTAACAGTTACCCACATTGGGCAGGTCACAACCACCTGTAACTCCAGCTGCAGGAGAATCTGATGCCCCTCTTGTGACCTCTATAAGCACTCACATGTGTGTGTGGTTATGCATATACAGACAAAATATACATAAAAAGATAGATCTTTTTACTTTTTTAATGGAGATAATGGCAGACTCTCATTTATGAGTAGCTCTGAATATTTATTGAGTGTTCATATAGGTCAGTTGTTCATAAGTTCTTCATGCATATTAACTCTTGATACTCAGAGACAATTTTCCCTTAAGGCATAATGGCAAAAAAGGGAGTACAAGCAATGGAGCAGTTATAGAGGCATAAATAGAAATGAAAGCATTTAGGTTATTGGACAGACTTGTAGACTACTTGGTACAGAAGATCTATGAGCCTGAAACATACCTTTAAGGATAATGTGTGTGCTGATAATGTCTTTCACAAGGAAATTTGATTTGTAATTTTTGATGCTGAAGATTGAGCACAGAGCACTTCACAAGCTGAAGAAAACACTGAGATGGATCCCCGGTCCCAGAAGTACATTTCTTTTCCATTTTTTTCCCCTCACATTTTATGCCTAAAACTGTTGTAACCTCGTGGTATGCTCTCCTTCTGCTTTAAGTAATACATTGTATTTGATTAGTTAAAATTTAAAGGCTAATGTTTGATGCTGTTGTTACAATTTGTGTGTGTGTGTGTGTGTGTGTGTGTGTGATGGATAGCCTTGAAATAATGCAGACTTGAAAACAGAAGGAAATATTTCTGATTGCCTTCTTAAAATATTCTTATAGGACTAGTGGACATTCATCCATTAGTAGTCAACTTGGTATATTTTCCAGTTCTGAAAAGATTATGGATCCAAGACCACTTAAGGATAAAGCATTCATTCAGCATTGCATTCAAAAGCTTTTTGAGGTAGTCTATAATTTAAATAGTCTGATTTGAGTGTTTTTGCTCCCAACAGTTTTTCTAATCCAAAGCTTTCAATGTTTCATAAAAATGATTGTAGTTTCTTACAGAAAATGGTTATGTACATAGTTTATCCATCAAGTCTCTAGAAGTCCCATCAACTAAAGATTTCCTAAAGATCTTTGCCTTTCTTTATGGCTTCCTATGCCCATCATATGAACTGCCTGTCAAGAAAGTTGAAAAAGAAGTTCCAAGAATTTTCAAAGACCTTGGGTATGTGATATTCTTTTAGTCTAAGATCTTATGAGAACATAGAAGAAAGACATTATTGTAAGTTTGAGAATGCTTTGAATTAGTAGGTTCCGTTTTAGGATGAGCACTGTGAACAGTATGTTTAGGATGAACTGAAGAGGAAGGAAAATTGATAGACTGTAGCATATTCAGCTTTTGCTGTTCCTGTAACAAAACGCTGATGCTTGGTAATTGATAAGTATAGGAGCTAGGGAGCTAAAGGGATGGCTCAGTGGTTAAGAGTACTGGCTGGTCTTCCAGGGGACTCAGGTTAGGTTCTCAGCACCCACATAGTGGCTCACAGTCATATACAATGATTCCTCTTTTGATCTCCACAGCCATCAGGCACACTCATGTTATGCATATTTATATGCAAACCAACCATATGCATAAATTTTAAATATATATTTATATGATATATATACATATATACATATATATATTTGTCTATATTCTAGACTACTAGGTACAAACGATCTATAGGCTTAAAATACACCATATATATACACTCAAACACACACACACACGCACGCATGCATGCATACATGCACACAACTGCACACGTGTGACTGGCTTAACACATGGTTATAAAGGATGGAAAGCCCAAAAGCGTGACATCAGCATGTACTCAGCCTCTAATAAATAAGGGCCTTCTTGGTGGGTCATGACTTGTCAGAAGGTATCATATGGCAAAGAGCAGCATGTGTGTGGGCAAGGATTATCTTTATAACAAGGCCATGCCTTCAAACACTTGTTTGTATTGGAATAGATTCATTCATAGGGCTCTCACCTGCCAGAAGTCTCAAGTCTTTGTATCATTAGTATCTGACTCTATGTACTAAGTTCCCAACATACATTCTGCAGAATAAACATTCAAACCATAGCAGTACACTATAACAGAAGTTTAGGTGATAGAACATAAAGCTCAAACAATGAGGAATCTAAAGTACAGCCTGGAATGGTGGTAGGCCTTTAATCTCAGAACACCAAAGCCTGAGGCAAATAGATCCTCTGAACTCAAGGCTATCCTGGTCTACATGATAAATACCAAGCTAGCCAAAGTTACTGGGTTAGTCCCGGTCACAAGAAAGTATAAAGTGCAACCTGATCACCACAGTTTATGGTGGCAAAAGCATAGCAGTAAGGTCTGATGAAAACAATGAGATTGTCTTATTTTAATTTCGTGATATTTGAATAAAACTCAGAATAAAACCTACAGAGGGGGCTGGAGAGAGGGCTCAGAAGTTAAGAGGACCTGAGTTAAATTCCCAGAAACTAATTTGTGGCTCAAAACCATCTGTAATGAGATCTAGCACCCTCTTCTGGTGTGTGGGCATACATGCCAGCAGCACATTGTATGAATAATAAATAAATAAATCTTTTTTTTTTTTAAAAAAGCTAGCGGAGGGAAGAGTTTATTATATTAATCATTAAGGGAAGTAAGGGCAGAAACTCAAGCAGGAACAGAGGTGGGAACTATGATGCCAAGCTGTTTACTGACTAGTTCTCCATAGCTTGCTCACCTTGTTTTCTCCTACAGTCCATTAGTACCTACTCGGGTGGCACTGCACACAGTGGAATAGCCCTCTCCTGTCAGGCATGATTTAAGGGAGTGCTCCATGGATATGCCCACAGGCCAGCCTAATGAAGACAATTCCTTTATTGAGGTTCCATCTTTCCAGATGACTCTAGTTTGTGTCAGGTTGACAAAGTTAACCAGGAGAGAGATAAAGTTTAAAAGCATTATAAATAAAGACAAGCACAGATCCGATGTGGTGCTGCACACCTGTGATCCCAACACTTGGGAAAACTAAGGAAGGAAAGCTGTTTGTTTGGAGACACAGGGACAAAAGTAGATTTAGTGACAGATAATCACTAATGTGTAAGAAAAGTACATTGAATGTAGGAAATGAAAAGATTTTTAGTAGAATCCTTCTATACTCAGCTGTGAAACACCGTGCAAAATAATCTGTGGAATGTGAATAAAGATACAAAAATTAGAAGACTGCAGGCAGGGGCACCTCTGACCAGCGAGGGGCTCTGATCCTGTGGAGGGGGTAAGTGTATTGTTCCTGACCGCCACACAAGGCCGGTTAGGGAACACACAATATTCCTGCCACCCTTATCTCCCTGACTACTCCAGAGGGGCAGCTTCCCCAGCTAATCCCTCTCTCCTGCAACGCCATCCCAGCTTTCTGCCTGGAACCCATACCCTCCTCTCTCCTTTTTTCGGGGCTTAAATTCCTCCATCTCAGCCGGGGTGGGCACCACGGACCAGGTTAGGCGGTGAGTGCAAAGGGACTGGAGTCCCTTTGTTCTGAGAGCCGGCCTGCTGCAAGCTAAGACTGCAGGCAGGGGCACCTCTGACCAGCGAGGGGCTCTGATCCTGTGGAGGGGTAAGTGTATTGTTCCTGACCGCCACACAAGGCCGGTTAGGGAACACACAATATTCCCGCCATCCTTATCTCCCTGGCTACTCCAAAGGGGCAGCTTCCCCCAGCTAATCCCTCCCTCCTGCTACGCCATCCCAGCTTTCTGCCTGGAACCCATACCCTCCTCTCTCCTTTTTTCGGGGCTTAAATTCCTCCATCTCAGCCGGGGTGGGCACCACGACCAGGTTAGGCGGTGAGTGCAAAGGGACTGGAGTCCCTTTGTTCTGAGAGCCGGCCTGCAGCAAGCTAAGACTGCAGGCAGGGGCACCTCTGACCAGCGAGGGGCTCTGATCCTGTGGAGGGGTAAGTGTATTGTTCCTGACTGCCACACAAGGCCGGTTAGGGAACACACAATATTCCCGCCATCCTTATCTCCCTGGCTACTCCAAAGGGGCAGCTTCCCCCAGCTAATCCCTCCCTCCTGCTACGCCATCCCAGCTTTCTGCCTGGAACCCATACCCTCCCCTCTCCTTTTTTCGGGGCTTAAATTCCTCCATCTCAGCCGGGGTGGGCACCGCGGGCCAGGTTAGGCGGTGAGTGCAAAGGGACTGGAGTCCCTTTGTTCCGATAGCCGGCCTGCAGCAAGCCAAGACTGCAGGCAGGGGCACCTCTGACCAGCGAGGGGCTCTGATCCTGTGGAGGGGTAAGTGTATTGTTCCTGACTGCCACACAAGGCCGGTTAGGGAACACACAATATTCCCGCCACCCTTATCTCCCTGACTACTCCAGAGGGGCAGCTTCCCCAGCTAATCCCTCTCTCCTGCAACGCCATCCCAGCTTTCTGCCTGGAACCCATACCCTCCTCTCTCCTTTTTTTCGGGGCTTAAATTCCTCCATCTCAGCTGGGGTGGGCACCGCAGGACATACAGGCAGTGAGTTCAAAGGGACGAAAATCCCTTTGTTCTAATAGCCTGCCTGCAGCAAGCTAAGGCTGCAGGCAAAGTGATTCCTGGATAGCAAGGGGCACTAATCCAGTAGCAAAAGACCCAGCGGAGGGAAGAGCCTGTGTAGAGCATCTGAAGGAAGAGATGGGCAGGCGCCAAGGCAAGAATTCCTCCAACAATCTGAAAAACAACACGAAAACACCAGATCCCAGCGATCTTATGACAGAAGGACTTGAACACCCTATACCGGAAGAAGTGGAAAACAGTGTCATTATAAAAGCAATAGAGTCTCTTAAACAGGGTATGAATAACTCACTTAAAGAAATAGAAGAGAAATATAACAAAAAGATGGAAGAAATGAGTAAAGAAATGGAAGACAAATATAACAAAAAGTTTGAAGAAATAAGTAAATTCGTAAATGATACCCTGGGAAACCAAGAAAAAACAATCAAACAGGTAATGGAATCAGTTCAAGAATTGAAAACTGAAATGGAGGCAGTGAAGAAAACACAAACCGAGGACCGGCAGGATATGGAAAATCTAGGTAAACAAACAGAGACTTCAGGAACAAGCATAACCAATAGAATACAAGAGATAGAAGAACGAATCTCAGATTATGAAGACACCATAGAGAAAATAAATGCCCTGACCAAAGAAAACAGCAAAGCCAACAAATTCTCATCACAAAACATTCAGGAAATATGGGACATAATAAAAAAACCAAATCTAAGAATAATAGGAGTAGAAGAAGGAGAAGAATTGCAGACCAAAGATCCAGAAAATATATTCAACAAAATTATAGAAGAAAACTTTCCCATCCTAAAGAGTGATATTCCTATGAAGGTGCAAGAAGCATACAGAACACCGAATAGACTGGATCAGAAAAAAACATCCCCTCGCCATATAATAATCAAAATACAAAGCATTCAGATTAAAGAAAGGATATTAAGAGCTGCAAAGGAAAAAGGTCAAGTAACCTATAAAGGTAAACCTATCAGACTTACACCAGACTTCTCTATAGAAACCATGAAAGCCAGAAGGTCCTGGATAGAGGTACTGCAGAAACTAAGGGACCATGGATGCAAGCCCAGATTAATATACCCAGCCAAGCTTTCATTCACTATCAACGGAGAAAACAAAATATTCCAGGATAAAAACAAATTTAAACAATACGTAACTACTAATCCAGCCTTACAGAGAATATTAGAAGGAAAATTACATCCCAAGGAATCCAACATTGCCAACACTGACTACAATAACTCAGACATCTAGCGACCCTTCACTAGCACAACTCAAAGAAGGAAAACACATACACTCTACAACCCAAAAAAAAAAATGACTCGAGTCAACAACCACTGGTCATTAATATCTCTTAATATCAATGGACTCAATTCACCTATAAAGAGGCACAGACTTAGAGATTGGACACGAAAACAGGATCCAACATTCTGCTGTTTACAAGAAACACACCTCAACCACAAAGACAGACACCTACTCAGAGTAAAGGGTTGGGAAAAGGTTTTCCAAGCAAATGGACCTAAGAAACAAGCGGGTGTGGCCATTCTAATATCTAACAAAATCGACTTCAAACTAAAATCAATCAGAAGAGATGGAGATGGACATTTCATACTCATAACAGGAACATCTCATCAGGAAGAAGTCTCAATCCTGAATATCTATGCCCCTAATATAAAGGCACCCACTTATGTAAAAGAAACTCTTCTAGAACTCAAGGCAGTCATCAAACCACACACGCTAATAGTAGGAGACTTCAACACTCCTCTCTCACCAATGGACAGGTCAATCAGACAGAAACCAAACAGAGAATTAAGAGATTTATTGGAGGTATTGAATCAAATGGACTTAACAGACATCTATAGAACATTCCACCCAAATAGGAAAGAATATACCTTCTTCTCTGCAGTTCATGGAACCTTCTCAAAGATTGACCACATACTCGGTAACAAAGCAAACTTCCACAGATACAAAAATATATTAGTAACCACCTGTGTCTTGTCAGATCACCATGGATTAAAATTAGAATTCAACAACAATGCTAACCCCAGGAAGTCAACAAACTCATGGAAGTTGAACAGTCAACTACTAAATCACCCCTGGGTCAAGGACGAAATTAAGAAAGAAATTAAAGACTTCCTTGAATTTAATGAAAACAAAGACACAACATACTCAAACCTATGGGACACTATGAAAGCAGTGCTAAGAGGAAAGTTCATAGCAATAGGTGCCCAAATAAAGAAAACGGAGAAAGCACACATTGGAGACCTAACAGCACACTTGAAAGCTCTAGAAAAAAAAGAAGCTGATTCACCCAGGAGGAGTAGAAGACTGGAAATAATCAAACTGAGGGCTGAAATCAACAAAATAGAAACAGAGAAAACAATCCAAAGAATCAATGAATCAAAAAGCTGGTTCTTGGAGAAAATCAACAAGATTGACAAACCCCTATCCAAACTAATCAAACGGCAGAGAGAGAACATGCAAATTAATAAGATCAGAAATGAAAAGGGGGACATAACCACAGACACAGAGGAAATTCAGAGAATCATTAGATCTTACTACGAAAGTTTATATGCCACAAAGTTGGAAAATGTAAAAGAAATGGACATTTTTTTAGATAAGTACCATATACCAAAGTTGAACCAAGAACAGGCGAACAATCTAAATAGACCTGTTAGTCGCGAAGAATTAGAAGCTGTTATCAAAAATCTCCCTACCAAAAAAAGCCCAGGACCAGATGGTTTCAATGCAGAATTCTACCAGAACTTCCAGGAAGAGCTAATACCTATACTCCTTAACGTATTCCACAATATAGAAACAGAAGAGTCATTGCCTAACTCCTTTTATGAAGCTACAGTTACCCTAATACCAAAACCACACAAAGACACAACCAAGAAAGAGAATTACAGGCCAATCTCACTCATGAACATCGACGCGAAAATTCTCAATAAAATACTGGCAAACCGTATCCAAGAGCACATTAGAAAAATTATCCATTATGATCAAGTCGGCTTCATTCCAGAGATGCAGGGCTGGTTCAACATTCGCAAATCTATCAATGTAATCCATCATATAAATAAACTGAAAGAAAAAAACCATATGATCATCTCACTAGATGCTGAAAAAGCATTTGACAAAATTCAACACCCATTTATGATAAAGGTGTTGGAGAGACTGGGGATACAAGGATCATACCTAAATATAATAAAAGCAATATACAGCAAGCCGACAGCTAACATCAAACTGAATGGAGAGAAACTCAAAGCCTTTCCACTAAAATCAGGAACGCGACAAGGCTGTCCACTCTCTCCATACCTTTTCAATATAGTGCTTGAAGTTCTAGCAATAGCAATAAGACAACATAAGGAGATCAAGGGGATTCGTATTGGAAAGGATGAAGTCAAACTTTCGTTATTTGCTGACGATATGATAGTTTACATAAGTGACCCCAAAAACTCTACCAAAGAACTCCTACAGCTGATAAACACGTTTAGTAACGTGGCAGGATACAAGATCAACTCCAAAAAATCAGTGGCCTTCCTATATACAAAGGATAAAGAAACAGAGAGGGAAATCAGAGAAACATCACCTTTCATGATAGCCACAAATAGCATAAAATATCTTGGGGTTACTCTAACCAAGGAAGTGAAAGACCTATTTGACAAAAACTTTAGTCTTTGAAGAAAGAAATTGAGGAGGATACCAGAAAATGGAAAGACCTCCCCTGCTCTTGGATTGGGAGAATCAACATAGTAAAAATGGCAATTCTACCAAAAGCAATCTATAGATTCAATGCAATCCCCATCAAAATCCCATCAAACTTCTTCACAGACCTTGAGAGAACAATAATCAAGTTTATATGGCAAAACAAAAAACCCAGGATAGCCAAAACAATCTTATACAATAAAGGAACTTCAGGAGGCATTACCATCCCTGACTTCAAACTCTATTATAGAGCTACAGTATTGAAAACAGCTTGGTATTGGCATAAGAACAGAGAAATCGACCTTTGGAATCGAATAGAAGACCCGGATATTAACCCACAAACCTATGAGCACCTAATTTTTGACAAGGGAGCTAAAGGTATACAATGGAAGAAGGAAAGCATCTTTAACAAATGGTGCTGGCATAACTGGATGTCAACCTGTAAAAAAATGAAAGTAGATCCATATCTATCACCATGCACAAAAATCAAGTCCAAATGGATTAAAGACATCAACATTAATCCGTCCACTTTGAACCTGATAGAAGAGAAAGTGGGAAGTAGTCTACAAGATATAGGCACAGGAGGCCTCTTCCTAAGTAGGACCCCAGCAGCACAGACAATAAGAGAAACAATGAATAAATGGGATCTACTGAAACTGAGAAGCTTCTGTAAAGCAAAGGACACTGTCAGTAGGACAAAAAGGCTGCCTTCTGACTGGGAGAAGATCTTCACCAACCCCTCATCAGACACAGGACTGATCTCCAAAATATACAAAGAACTCAAGAAACTAGGCACTAAATCTCTAATTAACCCAATTAAAAAATGGGGTACTGAACTTAACAGAGAATTCACAACAGATGAACTTCGAATGGCCAGAAAACACTTAAGGTAATGCTCAACCTCCTTAGCGATCAGGGAAATGCAAATCAAAACCACTTTGAGATACCATCTTACACCTGTCAGAATAGCTAAAGTCAAAAACACCAATGATAGCCTATGCTGGAGAGGATGTGGGGTGAGGGGAACACTCATCCATTGTTGGTGGGAATGCAAACTCGTGCAGCCACTGTGGAAATCAGTGTGGCGGTTTCTCAGGAAACTGGGAGTCAACCTCCCTCAGGACCCAGCAATTCCACTCTTGGGAATATACCCTAAAGATTCCCTAACATACTACAAAAGCATTTGTTCTACTATGTTCATAGCAGCACTATTTGTAATAGCCAGAACCTGGAAACAGCCTAGGTGCCCCTCAATAGAAGAATGGTTAAAAAAGGTGTGGAACATATACACATTAGAGTTTTACTCAGCGGTAAAAAACAATGGCATCTTGAATTTTGCATGCAAATGGATGGAAATAGAAAACGCTTTACTGAGTGAGGTGAGCCAGACCCAAAAAGAGGAACACGGTATGTATTCACTCATTAGTGGATTCTAACCATAATTAAAGGTCTTTGAGCCTATTATTCGTGATCCTAGAGAAGCTAAATAAGAAGATGAACCTGATGAAGATTATTTACCTATCCACCAGGAGGTAGGAAATAGTCAAGAGTCCCAGGTAACCTCGGGTGCATGGGGGGGTGGGAGGGTTGATGGAAGGGGAGAGGGTTAGAGAGAAGGGAGTAGGGGAGGAACGGGGAAAGCTCGGTGGCCTGGGATGGGGGGGGAGGGAGGGAGGATGAATATGGGATTAGGGAAGAATATGTTTCAACTAAGGGAGTCATTTTAGGGTTTACAGGAGACTTGATTATATATGGGATCCCAGGTCCAAGGAGAGATCCCCCAGATTGTTCTCTGGACAGAGGAGAGGGTGCCTGAATCGGCCGTGGCCCATAACCATACTGATGTATATTTTGCTTGTCACCATAGATCCTTCATCTGGCGAAGGACGGGGATAAAGTCGGAGACCCACATTGGAGCACCGGACTGAGCCCCCCGAGGTCCAAATGAGGAACAGAAGGAGGAAGAACATGAAAAACGAAATCAGTACTGCGAGGGATGCTATCACCCACTGATACAATGGAACGGATCTAATGAGAGTTTACCAAGGCCAGTTGGACTGGGACTGAACGAGGAAGTGTTCTTACCAGATTCTCGGAATTTGACCGGATTCTCTGAATGTGGCTGGCCTGAAGTCTTTCTGAAAAGCCATTGACTATGACACTGGGACCTGTTTCCTCTACATATACTGGATTTTGGGGATCAAGTCAGTTTGGACACTCACCTACTGGACCTGGAGGGAGGGGGGAGGAACTTGAACTTCCCACAGGGCAGGAAACCCTGACTGCCCTAAGGGTCGAAGAGGGAGGAGGAGAGGGAGTGGGGGTAGTGGGAGGGGGTTGGGAAGAGGGGCGGAAATGGAAACTTTTATAATTTAATAAAATTTACTTTAAAAAAAAAGATACAAAAATTATTGATGAATAAAATCTTCAGAGTAGACGAAAATATCTTCTCAGCAGCTGAATGTGCATCTTTAAAATACACCTTTACTGTAGCCTTTATGCTTGCTAATATGGTTGCTCCTTATCTTCCTGTTTCTCATAGGTATCCCTTTGCACTGTCCAAGAGCTCCATGTACGCAGTGGGAGCCCCTCATACCTGGCCTCACATTGTGTCAGCCTTAGTATGGCTGATAGACTTCATCAAGGTACTTGATTGATAGTTTATATCTTACCTTTAAATGTTTAGTTTAGTTTTGTTTTGTTTTTCCTCACAATGATTTTCTATTTCTTTCCCAATCTGACTTTTGCAACTTGTCTCAAAACCTGCTTCTGCTTTCAAAGCACGTTGGATTTGAAGTTCTTCAAACTGTTAGTGTAAAAACGGTGAGCAGGGAGAAGTTCTGCTTGACAGATTCTTTTCCTGTGGTGTTAGAGTTTAGAAAAACATGAACCCACATAATGTTTCATTGCAAAATTCATTTTCTCCTTTCTTAAAAATGAAATCATTAGTAATCACAAAAATAGGAAAATATAGAATGAATATTCTCCAACTTACAAATAACTTTTATGTCATTTTCTTTGGATATACTTTTATTTGGTTTTGTGGTATTAGGAGTTGCACCATGGGTGGCTCTAACATTGAGGTGCACTTCAGCCCTGGACATAGGTTTCAAAGTCCTGTTTACTCTAAAAATGTGTACAGTCATGGGTCACAGTCATTGATGAATGGCATGGTGGTCCCATAAGATTATGACAGATATGAACTAATTTCTGTCACTTAGTGATGGAGCCATTGCAAAATTGCTCATCTCTGGTATTGCTGATATTATCCTGTGCTGCAGCCATATAAAAGTATAGCACATGACTTAATGTTGCCTAACATGTTTACCGTACTTATTTTAGAGTGTACTACATTTTTTAAGTAAATAATTTTTTCTGTAAAACAGTGCCATGTTAATCTTCTTGTTGTCTTCATGTAGCAGCTTCTTTTTTCTACATACTAACAAATATTCCTCCATGGAACCTATAGCAATTAAAATTACTCAGCCTCCAGATGTGATGGTACACCCACTCCTTTAGTCCTAGCACTCAGGACAGAGGCAGGCAGATCTCTGAGTTCAGGGACAGCCTGGTCTAAGCATAGAAACCCTGTCTCTATGCAGCCATGTGTGAGCATTGCATGCCTATGTAGAGGCATTACTGTTTTAAAGTCTACCTTTGTGAAAACTTTAAAGCTGTTTGTTTTCTTAGTTCTATATTTCGCTATGTGTTTTTTTCTATTGATTTGAAAATTTTCTTCTTTGGTTTGTTGGTTGGTTGGTTTCTGTGAGAGTGAATCTCACCATGTTGCCTAGTCTGTACTCTGGGGTCAAATAATCTTCCCACTGCAATCTAGTAAATAGCAGGAACTACAGGTATGTGCCACTGCATCCAGGTTTTAAGCCAGCATTTAATTTGAACCCTTTTGCATCAAGTCCCTTCTGTCTCAAACAGAGCCAAAGATTTGGGAATGGGTATTGTTAGGTTTGGTTTGGTTTTTTTTGTCAGATTGCTTTTCCTTTGGGAAAGGAATGGCTGGGATATGGAGAGTGTTTGTTTTGGTTCACCATTTTGGAATAGAAACTATTTCACTGATAGTCTTGACTGTGACCACCAGTCCTTGGCATTCTATCCAGGTTTGTTAGTTTGTTTTTTGTTTTGTGTTGTTGTTGTTTTTGGACTTGACTTGGTGTTCCCTAGGTATATGTTCCTGCATGTTAGAGTTTGAGCCTCTTTTATTCTTTGTAAATACTCTTCAGCTGAACCTCCCTTCCCAGTCCTGATGATGCCTTTGAAGATTCTGTGTTTTGTTTACCCCTTCCTCATTGGTTTCAAATTGCATTCAGAAACATTAGGGAAAAATTCCCACCTTGACAATATTCAACATTATCATGTGGGGAAGTCTTAATTTTCTCATTTATTAATTCCTGTTTCTTCAGTAAGATAATAGCTTTCTTAATATCAAGTACCATATTTTTAAGTTCCTTTTGTTTTGATGTTTTCTTAACTATATTTCTAAGTTATTAATGCTGAGACTTGTAGTGATATTTCAAGACTTTCTTATCTCACTACTCCTAATGAACTATTTTACCCCATTCTAAATTATTTTCTATTACTACCACTGTTTACAAAGAAAGGGGTTTTTGTTATTTAGTCATGATATATTCAAATAAAAGGTACTGTTTTCCCTAAAAAAGTGGATCTGCTATCATCTCAAAAATGGCTTTTGAAGCCAGGCTTAGTGATTCTGGCCTGTAATCTCATCTACTTAGGAAGTTAAGGCAGAAGAATCACAGGTTCCTTTACTTACAGGTACTTCTACAAAGAGAGGTTGAGGCCAGCCTGTGGAAGTTAGATCCTGTGTCAAGACAAAAAGGAAAAGAGAACTTAAGAATAGCTCAGTGATAAGTTGCTCGTCTAGTATTCATAAGCCTGTTAATTCACTCCTAACATCCCACATAAAGTTGCTGCTGGCTGATGATGGAACAGAGTGATAGGGAGCTTGTCTAAGCACATATAAGATCCTGACATAATGGTTGTAGGAAGAATTGAAAATATTCCTTTAAAATGTTATTTTTATTTATTTATGTGTGTGAATCTCTGTGTGAGGCCAGAAGAGAACTTTGGGTCCCCTAGAACCAATATCACAGGCATTTGTGAGCCATGCAACATGTAAGCTGGGAAATGAACTTGAGTCCTCAAGAAAAGCACCAAGTACTCTTAACAATTTGAGCCCTCTCTCCAGTTCTGAAAATGTAATCATTCTTTTCACCTCCATATATAGTATATGATTGTTGGCCTCTATTTTTCCACTATTTGTTATTTTGCTCTGATTTTAAATTGCTTCATAATGTTTTATAAGTGGCTTTATAGTTTCTCTCATTCTTCACTGTGCCTCTTTGCTCACTTAGCACACAGTCTGCATAGCGGCAGTTTGACCATGGCCACATCTCTTTTAGAGACTAAATGACAAGGTTGCATGTGCTCCAAAATAAATTTTGATTGGGGTCTGGTTTGGACTTCCTGTGCCCTGAACAATGCTCAGAAATAGTATTTTGTTAGAGAATACCACCTTCACCAGGAGGGGCTCCATTCTATTGCTTTAGATTAAGACCCTGTCTAAAAACAATGTTAGCAAGGGGCTTGAGAAATGACTTGGTTAAGACAACTTCCTACCTACCCTTCCAGAGAACCAGAGTCCCAGCACCCACTCCAGGTAGCTCTAATTTTACCTGTAACTTCAGCTACAGGAAGTCCAGTGCCCTCTTCTGACCTCACAGGACACTGTATATATAAGAACAAATCTTTAAAAAAGAATGAATTTTACAAACTATCAGCTCCACTAATCTAATTTGTTGTTTGTGTAGTAATTAGATTTATCATGCCATGAAAGAAAGAGCACCTGTATTTGATGATGGGCAGGCTTGGGGACAAGACAGTGAAGATGGTATAAAACATAATAAGGTACTATATATTACTATTAACAATATATAAAGAGGATGCTTCTATATTCTTCACTAAAAGGTATTCTTTTATAGAAGTTGTCTTTTGTTTTCTAGGAAAATTCTGAGTTTGATTTTTTTAAAACCAGATTTAATTCATTAATTTTTCCTGTGTAAGATCCCTCATGTGGTGGCCAGAGCTGAAGCCTATGTCCTCTGAGCAGAGCCTCTGCTGTGAGTTTTCACAGATGGTCAAGGAATTCCCGATAAGGAGACTTGATGAAGATAGTCTTTTTCTGGAGGTTAGGGGTCAGGTAACTGTATGTCATGGAGACGGCCTCAAAAGTGGCCTTGGCAAGGTTGCCCAAAATCTTACTACATATTCCTGACCGTCCTAGAACTTTCTATGTAGAACAGGCTGCTCCTGACTCAAAGAGATGTCCCTGCTTTGCTTTCAAATGCTGTGATTGACACTATGGAAATCCATTCCCAAGCAAAATGCTTATAAATTTGATCAATCTAAAGGAAAATATTTTTAGTAAAATAAAATAGTTCTGGGGCTGGAGAAATGGCTCAGAGGTTAAGAGCATTGACTGCTCTTCCAACGGTCCTGAGTTCATTTCCCAGCAACCGCCTGGAGGCTCACAACCATCTGTAATGTGATCTGGTGCACTCATCTGGCATGGAGGTTTACAGGGAGAAAGAAGATTAAATACATAATAAGTAAATAAACCTTTTTAAAAACTGACCTTTAAAAAAGATACTGAGTGTGCCTGCTATTGAAATGACCTTATAACTTTCTAAATTACTAAACACAAAAATTGTAAAATGTTAACTGAAAATTGCTAATTTAACCATGTGCATCCCTTTAATCCCAGCACTCAGGAGGCAGAAGTAGGCAGACCTCTGTGAGTTCATGGCCAGCCTGTTCTGTATAATAAATCCCAGACTAGCCTGGGCAACATAGTGAGACCTGTCTCAATAAGAAAAACAGAAGGAAAGGAAAAAAGAAAGAAAGAAAGAAAGGAAGGAAGGAAGGAAGGGAGGAAGGAAGGAAGGAAGGAAAAAACAGAAACAAGAATAAAGAAATGTATTGGAACTAGTATATGTGTTATAGATCAACTTCCTTTTCCACCTGCTTCTAACTTTAATGTAAGTATTTGTCAAACATATACATAACTATATGGTGAGCAGAGGGGTTAGGGAATTGCTGGAGCTTGAATTCCCGGCACCTCATGCCAAAATGTCCCCATAAATTGTTCAGACTGGCCTTAAACTGCTCTGTACTCAAGGAAAGCCTTGACCTCACAAACCTTCTTTGGCTTCACAAGTAGTTGAGACTACAGGATTTGCACATATTGACTCTTAAAATACTGCATGTAGGTTGTTCTGGTTTATTTTGTTTTGGCTGCTGTCGTTAGGCATATTGTTACTTAGCTCAGTTACCACTTCCAAAAGTAGTTGTGCTAAATGTAATAAACCGTTGGGTATGGTAATACACTCTCATAACCTCAGCACACAGAAGGCTTAAATATGGGAGATCATAAATGACAAAGAGAAAAGTATTATTTGTTGGCAAGGTTTCTGTCTTGCCCACTTCCCACAATCATTAAGTCCCAAAGAAGTCACACAGAAATCTACATTAGTTATACACTGATTGTTCCATTACCTCAAGCTTCTTATTAACTCTTATAACTTATATTATCCCATTATTCCTATCTGTGATAGCCACGTGGCTCAGTACCTTTTTCAGTGGCTAAGTCACATCTTGCTTCTGTGTCTGGACAGGACTGAAGAGGTAGCTTCCCTCTTCCCAGAATTCTCCTGTCCTCATTGACCTACCTCTACTTCCTCTCTGGTTGCCTCACATATATTTCCTGCCTAACTACTGGCCTATCAGCAATTATTTAAAACATAATTTATGAAATATAGACAATTGTCCTGCACCTGTCATTAGCAGGAGAAAACAAAGAACTCAATGAACAGATTGCAAGATCAGAGGAAGAAAGAGAAAAAGAACTGGTTAGTAACCATGTTTTTGAACTCACTTGACAGCTCTTTAGACTCTTGAGCCTGTTTGAAAAGACCCTCTTATGGAAGGTGTTTTAAAACGGGTTAAACAATAAGTTTCTTAAACGTAAGATAGTATAGACTTTCAGTGAAGCCATGTGTGATATCTTTGGTGCTTTGTTTTCTCTTGTGGTCTACTAGTCGTGGACTAATGGTGCTGGGAATATGATGAAAGCTTTCTGCCTGTTTACATAAGGCACAAACCACCCTTTGAACAAGGTCCCTGGGGTATTTACTTGCAAGGAATACTGTTCTCAAGAGTTCCTGAGTTTAGGTAGTGAAAACACGGTGGTAACAAACTGGCTTATAGAGTATACTGTAACATGCATGATTTTATAAAAGCAAGATGACATTGTGGGTGTTTATTTTAATATGTATGGGTATTTTGCCTACATGCATATCTGTGTACCACATACTCACAGTGCCTGTGGAAAACAGAAGAAGATGTCAATCTGAAATCAAGATACAGAGAGTTGTTAAACTGAATCCAGGTCCTGTGAAAGCAGGCAGCGCTCGTAACCCTGAGCCAACTTTCCAAACCTGGTAGCAGAATCTTTATCTTGGTTTTATTAGTGGAGCATGCAGATTGTTCTGAAAAGTAATCAGATATTAAGTATATGAGTTTCTACATTATCCTTGGTCTTTCCCTATTATAAAATGAAGTCTTTTCATTAAATTATTATGTGATAGGAGTAATACCAAAGTTCTTTTTTTAGTTCTTTTGACTTCCTCTAAGATAAGTGTAAATAGTATTGTTTTCTTTAAAATAAAGATTATTTCTTGGAAAAAATAACTAACTTGGTATGTTTTTTTCTTCAAGAATCACCTAGAATCATTGAAGAAACTGAAAACTTCCTTGCAAGAAGATGTTCAAAAGTATAAAGCATACATGAAGAGTTTGGAGTCACAATCGTCCGTCCTAGACCAGCAACTAGGTGGTCTTGATGAAGAAATTGGGAGACTATGTAAGTAGAGGTACGGGATCATGTAGCTTGGCCTACGGGCCTATATAAACAGCTGTGACCTTTCCTTCTTTGATAACTTTCTGTAGTAGTTATCAAGTTGTCAGTATAGCTCATTCATCCAGGCGCAGTAGCACACACCTTTAATCCTAGCACATGGGAAGCAGAGGCAGGTGGATCTCTGTGAGTCTGAAGGCAGCCTGGGCTACAAAATGAGTGACAGGACAGCCAGAGCTGTATTGTGAGACCCTGTCTTCAAAAACAACAAAATAGTAATTGTTGTTTGGGTTTTCATCCTGCCTGGTTTCTGTCCTCCCAACAGGTCCCACAGCCAGTTATCCCCAAAGAAAGCACACAGAGGTCTATAGTAATAATAAACTGATTGGCCCCTTAGCTCAGGCTTCTTAATAACTCTTATAACTTACATTAACGCATTGTTCTTATCTATGATAGCCACATGGCTCGATACCTTCTTCAGCGGGGCCATCACTTCTTCCTTCTTCTGTGTTTGGGACAGGACTGAGGAGGAATGGGCTTCCTCCTTCCCAGAATTCTTCTGTTCTCCTTGACCCACCTCTACTTCCTGCCTGGCTTCTGGCCGATCAGCGGTTATATAAAACACATAATTGACAGAATATAGACAATTGTCCTGCACCAATTAATAATTATTTTTTCTCTCATAGCGCCAAATGTAATTCAAGAGCCAATAAGTATGTGCTTACCAGAGGACTCAGGAAGAATCTGTTTTTCCAGCTTCTATGGCTGACAGCATACCTAGGTTTATGTCCACATCACTCTAAACTCTACCTCCATCTTCTTACTGTCTCTTCTCTGCATCCTCTTTTATTTTCCTTTTTTAAAACTATATTTGTATCCCATGCTGGTTTTATATTGGCCCCAGCCTCCAGCGGGGTGTACTACTACATAGCCCAAGCTCACCTCAGACTCAGAATTTTGCCTCCAAATATTAGAATGACTAATTGCCACCACACCCTTCTCCTTTCTGTTCACTTTCTTTGTCTTTTCTATTTTCTTTTCTTTTTCTTTCTTTGTTTTGGTTTGTTGGTTTCTTTTGTTCTTCTGAGATAGGGTTTCCCTGTGTAGTCCTGGCTGTCCTGGAACTCTCTTTGTATTCCATGCTGGCCTTCAACTCACAGAGATCCACTTCCCAAGTGCTGGGATTAAAGGTGTATGCCATTACTGTCCAGCTCTTTTTTTTTTAAGTTTTAAGTGTATGTTAATTTTATGTGTACCACATGTTGACCTGATACCTTCAGGCCAGAAGAGGGTGTCAAATCTGCTGCAACTGGAGTCACAGATGGTTGTGTATGTTATCTGTGTGAGGACATGCCACAGGATACAAGTGGAGGTAAAAGGACAACTCTTGCAGTCCATTCTCTCCTTGCAGTTTTACATAGTTCTGGGTACCCATCTCAGTTTGGCAGGCTTGCTCAGCAAGGACTCTGCCTGCTGAGCATCTTACTGGCCCTAACCAGCTAGACTCTTGATCTCTGCCTCCTTCTGTTGCCTGTAACTGTCATAGCCTCTATCAGTGCCATGTAAGGAAGTCCACAGCTGGAACGGATTGAAAACAAAGTGCAAAGCTGCATGTGCACCATCCTCTACACGCAACAGCATGGCAAAAGGTGCACCTGAGTGTCCTGTGTCTTCCTAACATTGGATTCAGGAGCACATGCCAACTCCAGTTAAGCTTTTGGAAAATACTATGACACATAGTACTTACTAACTTCTGTGATGCCAGAAATAGAGCAGAAGTTGACTTAATTCACAGAGCCATCAAACTACAGTTTTAAAATAAATATAAGCAGAGCTTCAGTTTTCCTAGAATTCTGCAGTTTCTTCCTTCCTTATGTCACTCTGAATGTCTATTATATGTAAGTTGTGAAGATGTCTATAGAGTTTTGGATGTAACCCTTAGTCTATGTAGTTCTGATCATCTACAAAACCAAGGCTTATAATTGTCACATAGTATATACTAAAATCAAGTTTATACAAAATACTCCAATTGTGCATATTGTGTTTGCTCTAAATGAACTCTCACTGTTTTCTTAGCCCATGACCAATGTCCTTTGCTTTTCCATATCATAGACTATTCTCTTAATCCCAATGTAATTAAATCAATACTAATATTATTATTTTCTTTACACATAATCAAAAGAATTAGTACATATCTTCTTTTTGTGAGTGAATAGAAAGTGGCATACGTATGTCTACGTGTGTGTTTATGTACATGTGCGGTAAATGCATACATGTGGAACATGGATATTAATACCTAAGTCTTCCTTGATCCCTCTGCACCTTACTTTGAAACATGGCATCTCTCTAAATTGGGTGCTCATCTGTTCAGGTAGGCTGGCGGCCACTAACCTCTAGGGATCTCTGTCTGTTCACCTTCCACCCATAACATGAGAGTCACAGATGCGCGACCAATGACCAACTTTTATGTGGGTGCTGGATCTAAACTCAGGCCCTCCTTTTCTCACACCACAGACTCTTTACCAACCACACCACTTCGGCACCTCCTTATTCTTAGGAGAATATTGCATCCAAAAATTGCCAGCTGAGTAGATGAGAGAGTAATATCATCTGTCATTTGTTTTAATTCTCTGACTTGGTTAACTTCCTTGATTACTTAAAACCATTTAAGACTGCAATTGAGTAGGACATACTTAGATTCTGTAGATCTATCTTGCTTTAGTGCAGAGATATAATAGAGGCATAAAGTTACTTAATCCAGCTCAGAGTTTATCAACGATTGTGTAAAAACCACATTTCTGAATAGTTCAAATTTGTAAAAGAGTATTAGAAGCATTTAAAATGAACATAAAAATGTTTACCTATGACTGTTTATAAGTTTTAAATTTAACTTTGGATGGAGCCACAATTTGTCAGACCCTTTTTTTAAAACTAGTAAGGCAAACATGGAAGATATCAACCTATAGCTCTACTCATATGGCTTGTGTCATTAATGAGGTAGGATCACTTATCCATAAGAAAGAATGTATATATATATACATATACATATACATATATTCAACAATAAAACAATCATAAATGGTGCCATCAGGTTCTCTGTAGAGTATTTTAAAAAAAAAATTGAAAGATTTTGTTTCTTCTCTTGCAGAATTAGAATGTGAAGCAATGAGAGAGGAGAATGCTCGGCTACAGAATATAGTTGATAACCAAAAGTACTCGGTTGCAGACATCGAGAAAATAAATCATGAAAAAATGAGTTGCAACAGACCATTAATAAATTAGCCAAAGACCTCGAGATTGAACAGAAACAAATGTGGAGTGAGGAAATAAAATATGCCAGAGGCAAAGAGGTGGTAAGTCATACTGTATTCTGGGTGACCCCTCATCATGGAAGACCTCACTCAAGGCCTGTGTAACCAAGGGGAATTCTGTAGGTAGAGGGATAAATTTTTCTAACACTGACATTTAGCACAGCTAAAACACTCATATCCATATGCCAGCTCATCAACACCTCTATTATTTATCAGTCAAATTTAAGATAAATTCAGTTTTCTGATGATGAACTATGATCTCAACAAATAAAGAAATGTATGTATGTGATTCTAACGTAGGGTGACAAAACAGTTCACTGTAAGTGGTCATCCATCCTCCCTTATCTCCTAACTCTGGTAAGTAAGCTCCATCCCTGCATATAACAGAAATAGGTATACATCTGTATACACATTTTTAAGAGCTACCATCATTATGGGTCTACATAATGATGGAACACAAGCTTAGCATGCTCAGAGTATCAAGTTCAATACACAATACTAATGAAAAGGATGTGGCACCCAATCTTTGAGCCTAGAATTTGGTCAAACTTGATTTAGCTTTAGTCTGTAATTTCTTATTACATGGTACTAATCTGGTCACAGGAGAAGGTTAGTTCAGGCTACATATCTGCTATTGCTAGGAGTTTTAAGATGGGGCCATCCTTGTAGATTCTTGGGAGATTCTTGTGCCAGGTTTCTACCTGACCCCCAAATAACCCCCCTTTTGGCACTGAATTTAATTTTATGTATATAAGTATTTTGTTTGTATGTGTGTCTAGGCACCAGGCAAGTACAGTGCCCATGGAGGCTAGAAGAGGGCGTCAGGTCCCCTGGGACTGGAGTTACAGTCAGTTGTGAGTCCCATTTTGGCACCCAGAGTTTAACTTGGGTCCTTGCAGGAGCAGCCAGCCTCTAATTTGTTTGTTTGTTTGGTTGGTTGGTTGTTTTGGAAACAAGGTTTCTCAGTGTAGGCCTGGCTGTCCTGGAAATCACTCTGTAGACCAGGCTGTCCTTCAACTCACAGAGATTCACCTGCCTCTGCCTCCTGAGTGCAGGAATTAAAGGTACGTGCCACCACACCCAGCCTAATGTTTGGTTTTAAAGGTCTGAGGCCAGTAAGGGCATCCTGTGAGAGGAGAGGCCTCCTCTGGGTCAATCTGCACTCACAGGAAACTGAAGCCTCAGGAATGAGGAACTTGGACTCAGAACGGCCCTGACCCTTCCTTGGTTTTGTGAAGAAATAGTGACAGAAATATAACCAGACACAGCAGGCAAAGGCAGCCCTGCGTGGCAGCCTGTGTAGCACAAGGCTGTGGCATTTCCGAGGCCAGGAAGCTAGACTAGATCATGGATACTGGCCAACATGAAACTCCTTTCTTGAACCCAAGACTAGCACTTGAGCAGGGCAGCTTGCTGGGAGCCCTCGGAAGGGAAGGGCAGCTTGGCTATTGTACTAGGCCAGTCAGTGCACTTGACAGACCTGCGCATGTGACCTAACTAGGTTCTTATTTATCCGCTCATGTCCTGCTTTAGTAGTTTTTATTTACCAGAGCTTAGAAATTAAGAAATAGAAAGTTCCAAAGGAAATGATTTGTAAGTCTAAAGTTGTGTGGCATTTTAACAGCACTATGAAATCCATGCCACCCTCACTGGCCTTCCAGGGTCCTGACTACTCTTGTATATGCTGCCCCCTTGTTAGCTACTCAACAGACACCCTGGTTACCTGATCAACTGTAACTGTACTGCGGTGTTGGCTTCCAGAGACCAGATCTACCCTAATAATGCCCCAAAGCCCACAGGAGTCATTAGAGAGATTTACTTAGCCCGTGATCCAGATGCTGTGATAGAGACTGTGTGGAAGCTGGACATCTGAGCATCCGAGCATGGGTACCCAGCTTAGGTGGCAGAACTCAGGGTACAGCTGAACCCTAGGCAGATACGTTGGGGCTGAAGTCAAGCAAAGAATATGCAGTCAAGGGCCAAGAGCTGACTTGACCTTCACCAAGAGCCTCTCAACTTGCACCCCAGCAGAGCTTGCACCCCATCAGAGGCTCAGATCCTCCCTTCCACACCCAATGTGAACTATCAATGGACAACTGTCCACAGCCTTGACAGCCAGAAGGATGTGAATCCTTGGACTGTGGCAAACCTCACTGTGCTGCAGCGCTTCAAGGTGCATCTGCTGCCACATAGCACAAGCCTGTGAGTAACTAGGTTGCAGGCCACCAGAATGAAACCTCCACCCACCCCTACCTAACATCCTCATATTCACCTGCCAATGATCTGCTGTTCCATATACCCTTGTAAGCACTGCTCCATAGGTATGTCTGCTTGCTCACCTACCAGCCCATGAACCTTCTGTCTACCAATAGATACACCCAGCCCTGAGCTACATATCCTCCCACCCACCTACTCACCAGCCCGTCACTCTATTCAGCCACCTATTTCCAACCACCCCAAACCCATTAGCCACTCCATGAGCCAAGCACCCATCAACATACCTACCAAAAATCTATCTACCCACTCAGGAATCCATCTGTGCACACATCTTACCATCCACGCACCCTTGAATCTACCCACTCACAGATGATCATCCAGTCCACGTCTACCCACGGACATACTTGGGAATCTTCAGTATACCTGCCCACCCATAAATCAACTCACTTCCCTGATTTAGATATGAATAATTTACATTGGTATGGCTCTTAGTTTACTGATATAAATTTAAGGTCAATCTTGTTATATATATATATATATATATATATATATATATATATATATATATATATATCTTGATTGAGGTGTTGTGATTGTGTAGTTCATTTAAAAATGTAATGTATAATTAAGAAATATAGGTTAATAGATAATCCTCTATAATAGCCAAGTTTGTAGTCATGTTAGTTAGATTTTTCTAGATGTACAGAGAAGTATTTCAGATGAATAGGGATTCTTCATATCTTTCAGAGACTTTCAGAACATGGCATTAAAATGTTTTAAAAATTTAGGACTTTTCATAACAGTGAGACATATGTGCTCCTGGCAGCACCAAGCTTCTTAGAGAGGAAGATGGGCATCGAAAAGGCTCCTTAGCCATTTGGGCAAGAAACTGCTCTTGCCTGGACTGATTCACGGACATACAGTACTCACAGAGAAATGACTGCTGAACTTGCCTAAAGGTGAGATAGTCCTAGTCCTTCAGGGTTCCAGCTTCATGAAAGAGTCTGCGAGACATTCTGCAGGACACAGAAGAAAGTGACTGAACTGTCTTTGAAATTTCCAGCTTCATGGAAAAATCTGCTGAAATACTATGGGCCTGTATGCTAAAGATGGATACCCCAATGGTACAGAAGAACTTTGGGCAAATGTCCAGGCAGTGAGATGTCTCTGTCAATTCTAGAGTTTTAGAAGTTGTTTATAATGCATTTCCTGTTTACTTAAGTAATATTATATCCTTCTGGAGTCTTTGATGGAGTTGAAGAATAGATAGTTATAATTATAGTTTTCTTTAGTTGCCACAGCTTCCAAAGGGAAATTCCACAAAGAAGCCTGATGGTGGAGGACCATGTGTTCTTCTGGGACAGTAAAGGGCCAGGTGTTGTCCTGGGATGAAGGACCAGGTGTTCAACAGCTGTGATGCTTCAAAAGAACAGCTGAGCTAGTGCTGGTCACTACATGTAGGCCCCCAAAAGTCAAGAGTAAACAATCAGGAATTACCAAGCATTTAGTAAAACCTGAGTCAAGGACCAGGCCTAGTGGCCCATATCTTTAATCCCAGCACTCAGCAGGAAGACACGGAGATTTTAACAGTTCATGACTAGCCCGGTCTACATAGAGAGCTTGAGACCAGACAGGGCTACACCGTGAGACCATCTGAAAACAATAAGCTCTGGGCCAAGCAGCAAAGCAGTGAGGACCCATGCTGAGAAGGGGCCTTCAGGGGCTGGGTGGCAGCTGGGGACTTTGAGGCCTCCATAAGGGACCACATAGGTAGCAGCTCAAAGGACTCAACCTTACAAGTTATAGTGTTTGGAGTCTCTGAATGTCTAGAGCAGACAGTCTCGATACCTGACGACTCTGTGATCCACCACATTCTCAACAGTCAAGTGAGGGCAGGTTTAGAATGGGCTGTGTGAAACCAGCTTGTTATTCCTGTAGCAGGCAAAGGGTGCAGGGGTGCTGCTAAGGTCTCACAGAACGAGTTCCTCAGCCTCTTTCTGTGGACACCGGAAATGGAGTTCCACCCACCCACGTATGTATGTATGTATGTATGTATGTATGTATGTATGTATGTTGGCATTGCTGGAGGTGGAACCCAGGGCCTCATGCATGGAGGACAAGCACTCATTCTCCCCTGGGGCTATCACTGCACATGGTGTACGGTGGGGCTGCTTGTTGTGTCACATTTCTGGCCTGCAGGAGGCCAGCTAGAGTCAGAGAGGGGCCCCTCCTGAAACTTGGAAAGCTGGAACAACTCTGGGGGAGACTTCAGCAGAGCTGCCTGCAAGCTGCTGCGCAGGTCCCACCATCTCTAACAATACAGAGGGAGGCTAGCACTCAGCAATGTTCTGGCCTGAAGCCTAGGATCTGCAGCCTCCGTGCCCAGACAACAGTCTATCCTGGGAGATATTTACTATCTACATAGGAGGCACATGCTGGCTGTTGTTTGTTCTTTTGGGATTTTTGTTGTTGTTGTTGTTTTGAGCCAGGTTTCTCTGTGTAGCTCTGGCTGTCCTGGAACTCGCTCTGTAGACCAGGCTGCCTCAAACTTAAGAGATTTGCCTGCCTCTGCCTCCCAAGTGCTGGGATTAAAAGTGTATAGGTGTGTGTCCCCACTGCCAATTTTTTTTCCATTGAGATTACATTGTAATTAATTTATTTACTTAACTATTTACTATCTACCTGTGTCCTAGAACAAACCATCTGGTTGGTTCAGCAAACAAACAAACAAACAAAAGAATCCAGCAAGGGGCAGGACTGGGAAAAGACAACTTTCTGTGTCTGATCACTGTTTCTCCCAAAGTTCTGCCCTGAAACTGTGGTTTTGTTTGGTTGAATCCCAGGGACTCAGCGTACTAAGGTATGAGCTCACATGGGGCATGAGCTTAGCCTTGGGGCTGGGCCTTGTACACAGGTGGGGACCAGCCTCTTCCCCATACTCTGTGATGCCACTCCCAGTCAGCCTCTGATTCTAGACTCAGCAAACAGAGCCAGGAGGCTTTCCATGAATTCTAGGCAAGTCTGGGTTACAAAGAGATCCTTATTATTTAGAAACAAACAAACAAAAAGGACATAAGCCCCCGTGAAAGGGTGCAAGGAATGGGCCCACCCATCTTGTCCTCCAAGGGGCTGGAGTGTCTGCACTTGGGACAGCCTATTTCTCAGAGAAGTTGCCATGGTACCTCAGCCTAAAGTTAAGCAGTTGCTACAGATGAGTTCCCAAAATTGCTTCCACATCCCTTAGAGGCAAGGCTCACTTTTAAAGCACTACAGACAACTTTCCATGCAGACCTCTAAACATGATGGTCAGGCCCAAATCTGGTGACAGTCACCAGCAATGCCCCAGGGTGAAGGGGAGGTTGCTTTCTGGTTCTGTGATTACAGATGACCCTGCAGGATTTTGTCTGTGCCTGGTGACCTCACATGTGTGATATGGGCTTTTCAAAGCCCAGCTAAAAATATCCGGTTGACACTATGATATACAGAGGAGGAAACGCCAGCTACAGGCATGCTGCGTGGCTCAAAGCAGAGTTGGCCCAGAGGCTGAAGGGGATGGCACTGGATGGTCTGGAGGGACAAGCCAGCCCAAGGATGGACACTCTGCTAATGCTACTGAATTCACAGACCCAGGTAAGGTGTCAGGGCAAGGGCTCAGCTTTCACAGAAACATGGTTTTCCTTCTTTCTAACATAAAAAACACATTGCTAATATTAGTCTGTGCACTGCTAAAAATAGATTCTGATTAGATATACTGGACCTTCGGGTATAGGTCCAGAGGAAGACAGGGCAGACTGGGTGCTGAGGGCACACAGGGGAGGCTGGGAAGAGTGCTAAAGCAGCAGAACCACAAGGGTGGCGGACACAGGAAAACTGCCCAGAAGCGAGCAAAGCAGGACCCTGTGGCAGAAATAAGAGGCCTGCCTCAACAAGGTGAATGATGGGAACCGACTCAAGTTGTCCTCTGACCTTCATATACATGCTGTAACACATACAGACACACAGACACACACAATGCAGACTTATTCAACAGTACACACTTTATTAAGAGTCAAAGTCTCACTGTGTAGCTCAGACTGGCTTGAAATTTCTGATTAACTGCCTCAGCTGGGATTATAGTTGTGAGCTATCAGTCTCAGATTTAAACAAACAAAAAATTTAGATTTATTTATTTTATGTGTTTGCTCATTTGCCTGAATGTTTATCTGTGCACCATATGTGTGCCTGGCACACAGAGGTCAAACTGGAGTTACAGACGGATGTGAGACACCAAGTGGATGCTGGGAATCAATCTGGATCCTCTCCAGGGGCAGCCAGTGTGCTGACTGCCCAATGATCTCTCCAGCTTGACTTTGTCCCCTTAATTTTTGGTTCTTATTATGTAGTCCAAGCAGGATTGGAACTCAAGATCTGCCTGTCTCTGTCTCCCAAGTGCTGGGATTAAAAGTGTATGCACCATACTGATCCAGACTCAGATTTTTTAAAGCACATTTTCTAATGAGTTCAAGGCCAACCTAGATTACATGATATCCTATCTCAAAAAGAAAAACCCAAAGCACATACTCTGTACCCTTGCCTCACCTCACCCCAGCATTAACAGGCTGTGTCCCCCAGTCCATGACACTCTCCAGCTCCCCCTCTTAAATCTTGACTGGTGGCCAGCCACTAGGTGCAAGTGACAGCTGTTCCTCCAGACACCAGCTGTTATGGATGGTGCTACCTGCCTGTCTGTCATATTCTAGCACCTGGAAAGCTGAGGGAGGAGGACTGTGAGTTTCAGGCTATCTTGGGCTATGAAGTCAAGACCCTGTTTCACCAAACAAAACTACAGCAAAAGGAAACGCAGCCCAGGCTGAAGACACATGCAGGCAGGATGTACTCACTCTTCTTGTCAACTTCAGACCCCTGAAGCACGTAGGAGGTGCTCATGGGAGGCCTTCTACTTGGAAGGTGCAGGTGAGCCTGGGGTGGCTTCCTCTAAGGAGAATGAAGGAGCCACACTGGGGGATGGATGAAGTAGTACCACCCGAAAAACTTTGTTTTCCCCTGACTAGCAACTAGGGTTTTGCTTAGAAAGTTCTAGTGTCTCCCCTAGTTGTCTTCTGTGGCCATGAGTGAACTTCTGGCTGCAGGCCCACGGTTCCTAGGCATTCTATGCAGCTGCAGCTGGGATGTATGAGCCGAGTGGGAGACTTTAAATGTCTTTTGTCCTTTGTCTTTGATGAGACAGGGTCTCATGCAGGCCGGGCTGGCCCCAAGTCCTGAGTAAGCATGAATCCTCCTGCCTCAGCCTCCCAAGTGCTAAAATGACAGGTGAGGCCTACCCAGAATGACACAGGGCCGGGGGCAGAACCCAGGACTCTGCAGCTCCGACAAGCACTCTGTGGCCTGTGTCCCTGCCCCTTATGGCTTTCTGGGATGAGTCCTTTGCTCTATGCTGCCCAACCTGACGCTGAACTCCTGCATTCAGAAGACACCCTGCCAAGCCCTGAACACTGGGGTCACAGGGGAGTGCTGTCAGACCTGGTTACCCCTTGCTTTGACAGCTGATGTGAAGGACAGAGGTCGCGTCACAGTAGTCACAGAGAAAACCTGGCAAATGAAGAAGGACAACCAAGGCCATGGCAGCAGATACAGGGACAGGAAGAGGAGCATCACCCAAAGCTCTTAGCTCCTTGCTCCATGTAAGAGGAAGTGGAGGCTCTCAAAGGGCCTGCTTCATACCCCATTTCCACTCAGAGGCCCTTCTGGTCTCTTCCAGCCTTAGGGCTCAGCACAGGCTCAGGAAGGCTGCTGGCCCCAAGCCCACATAACCACTACAGCTGTCAGGGATGTGGTTAGGCCGGGTGACTGTGGGGGCACAAAGCCCCCCAACCCTCAGTGCCCCTGACCATGGGAGCCAGCAAGTGTCAGTCATAGATGACGTGGGAAACGTAGCAAGGACTCTGAAGGCCATGATAAATCCCCCCAACATGGACCAATTCCTATCCAAGAACAGAACAGTAGCAAAATCTCAAGTATGGCTAGAAAGATGGCTCAGTGGTGAGTGGGTGAAGTGTTTGCCACCCAAGTGTGAGGAGTTGAGTTTGAACCTCTAAAATAAAGAACTAACATAAAGCTGGATGCACAGTGTGACCGTCTGAGTAGAGAAAGAATGCCCAGGCAGCAGAAAACAGAGACTCTGTCTCAGCAAGATGGAAGGTGAAGACCACACCTCTTGAGGTAGCCCTGACTCATACACACACACACACACACACACCAGCAGTGGTACAAATAACTACTGTTACAGGAGTTTACCATGTAGCCCAGGCTGGCCTTGAACTTGCTATATAGCACAGGCTAGCCCACAATTCTCCTTCCTCTCTGCTCATGGAGCAGCAGGGATAGCAGGTCTGCACTAGCCTGCTGAGTCACTAAAAAATTCTGAGACCCTGTGTGGGAGTCCGCACTTTCCAATGGATGCCCACGCCCGACCCAGGCTGCGCGCTTCCTGAACTCGGGCCCACGAGAAGGGACGATTTCCTGAGGGTTAAAAAGAAGACACACATACAAAGAGACCTGGCTCATCTACAAGAGTAAATGGCAACTTTATTAAACTCAAGACAGATATTTATATCAGTGGGCTAGAAAGACCGAAAATGCAAAGCCTCCTCCCAACCAGAAGCAGGAGGAGAAGATTAAAGCCTTCTCGCCGCCTCGGGCAGGGTCAGCTGGGGAGCCAGACTAAGGGCCCACTGCTAAGACCTTGAATACAAGTGGAATTACCACAACAAAGAGAACCAGGTTCTAGCTAGGTTATCCCCTCAAGCCAGAGTTAGTGCAAAGTCTCCAGGAGGCCGGAGGTCACAGGCCCTGTGAATCGCCAGGAGAGAAGGGAAGAAACTTTGGTAGCTACAACCCTGTCCATGTCACAAAAGGACATCTAGGGTTCTCCTCAGTTAAGTGGTTCCTGAGACGACAGAGAGGGGGAGCAGATGAACCAGCCTGGCTTCAGCTGTGCGCAGGCTTGTATCACATTTTTGAGGCTGTCTTTCCCTGCAGAGACCACAGCTTCTCTGACTGTGTCTCAAGGCGTTTTCTCTTTCTTATGGACAATAATGTCCCTAGCTCACTCCGATGTTTGCTTTTTTAATGACTTCAGAGATAAAGGACAGGCTCAGGGGTCATTCCTCAGGCTTTGTCCACCTTGTTTTTTGGAACAGGTTTTCTCATTGGCCAGGAGTCCCAGGGACTGGACTGAAACCCAGATCCTGATGAGGGTGTTGGGGATGGACCCAAGCCCGCACACCTGCTGACTTACCAACTGGGCTACATACCAGCCCCATAACCACAATGTACCTGCCGACTGTCTCCATGGTGTCCTTACAGCCAAGCCCCTCCTGTTCCCAACCAAGGGCCATGATTGGCTGTCCTCTCTGTGACAAAGGAGCTCCACAACTTGAGATGGTAGCCCAGGTCTTCAAGTCACTTTGCCTGCTGAGCCATCTCCTGTCATGAATCACCATACCAATGCCTTAACCACATTAGTGGCCTCTGTTACCTTGGAGAGCCCACGGTCTCTAGCACTAGGCTATATACAGAGTGGAGCTTAGGGCTCATCTGGCATGTGAAGGCCCTGGGTTCTAGACCACAACCGCATAAACCTGCAGTGGGACATGCCTGTCATCTCTCTCAGCACTTGGAAAATGGTGGCAGGAGGATCAGGAGTTCAAGATCATTATCAGTTACATACTATGTTAGAGGCCAGCCTTGGCTTCACTCTAAAACAAGGAAAATTATAAAGCAAAGAAAACCTGGAACTTCTAAAACCAAGCCCCTCAAGGGTATAGTCATTGAGAGTCTAAACACTGTAGCCCAGACTTGTCTCCAAACTTCTGGGTTCAAGTGCTCAAACGATCCAACCTCAGCTTCCGCAGTGCTGTGACAACAGGTGCAAACCACTACAAGCAGCTTTGTCTACAAACTAAAGGGTTTATTATGCATCATCACATGTATAGAGTCAGATGTGGTGGCAAAGGCCTGTGAGCCTAGCACTTGGGAGGTTGACTCAGGGGAATTATGGGTTTACAGCTACATTTGTTTAATGTGACACCATTAAACAAACAGAAGCACAGTGCTTGTCCTGATGAGTTTTTTATCAACTTGACACAGCTAGTCATCTGGAAAGAGAGACCTGGACTGAGAAAATGCCTGCATCAGACTGGCCTATAGGCAAGCCTGTGGGGTATGTCCTTGACTGATGATTGAAGTGGGATAGCCCAGATCCACTGTAGGCAGTACCCATCCTGGGCTGGTGGTTCTGGGTCCTATGATAAAACAGGCTGAGCCAGGGCAGGGGTGGTGCATGCCTTTAATTCCAGCAGAGGCAGGCGAATCTCTGAATCTCTGTGAGTTCAAGGTCAGCCTGGTCTATAAGAGCTAGTTCCAGGACAGCTAGAGCTGTTATACAGAGAAACTATCTCAAAAAGCCAAAAATAAATAAATAAAAATAAAGCATGCTGAGTAAACCACATGGAGCAAGCCAGTAAGCAGCACCCTCCATGGCCTCTGCATCAGCCCCTGCCTCCAGGTCCCTGCTCCGACTTCCTTCAGTGATGGACTCTGATGTGCAATTCTAAGTAAAACAAACCCTTTTCTCCTGAAATTGCTTTAGTCATGGTGCTTCATCACAGCAGCAGAACCAAGAAGTTAGCGGTGCACACCTTCAGCCCCAGTATCTGGGAGGCAAAGGCAAGTAGATCTGAGTCTGAGGTCAGCCTGGTCGACAGAGTGAGTTCTAAGTCAATTAGGGCTACATAGTGAGACCTGTCTCAAAAAAACAGCACATATTTTATAAGTATTTTTTCTTTTTCTGTCATTTAAAAAGTTGTGCTGTTGTGACTTATCTGACTGTCTGTATAGGGTGTGAAATAGCAATTTAAGTTCTTAATTTACTTATTGGCTGGGGGGGCACAATGCACTTACAGGGCAGAAGACAAGTTGCAGGAGTCAATTCTCTCTTTACAGTATGTGCGTCCCAGGGATTAAACTTAGGTCCTCAAGTTTAGCAGCAATCACCAATGAAATCACCCAATGAACCATCTTGCTGGGCCCAAATTATTTCAAGGCCCCCAGAGTATTTTCATTTGTTGAGGTAGGGATGACAGGCATGCACCTCTCTCCTGAATGACATGTTACCTCAGGACACTACCAATACTGGCCATCAACTGCACTGCTCCAGTCCTGTCACCTGCCACCCTAGTCCTTGCTCCCCTGCTTCAGGAACAGAAGAGATCCTTGCTCTCAACCTACACTGCCAAGAAGCAAGTGCTCTACCCCCAGAAACTGGGGAAACTGAGGGCAGCAGAGAGAGGTAGTTCAACCAAGTCAACTTCAAGGCATGTGGGTGCAGGATCCCTGGGAATCTGACTGGGAAACTCCTGATACCACTGGAGCCTAGAGGCAATGTAACCTGTATACAGGTGTATCACAAGAACCAAAACTGGGCAGCTTTTAGAGGCTTCAGCAACAGCTATCTTGGAGATAGAGGGCAGAGCCAAAGGTCCCTGAACAGAGCACTGCCAACAAAAGGGGGAGGTGGGGAGGGATACTGTTCCCTGTGATCACCGAGGCTGCTGGAAGCCTCCTGGTTTCTTTAGAGATGGGCTCTCACTGCATAGCTGGAACCTGCAATCTGGATCAGACTAGAGTAGCAGACAGGCCCTCACTATCTAGCCCCAACAGCCTGGACTCTGCTACATGGATCGCCCTTCCCTGCAAATGCTAAGCAGACAAACCAAGTTCTTAGCTGTCATCACTCCAGTGGACCATGGGTTGCTAAGGCACCACCCCAAAACTGAAATGTGCTGCCTCTGACGTGTGCCCTACCTTCCACTCCACAAGTCTCTCTCACTCTCTCTTGGTTTTTCAAGACAGGGTTTCTCTGTGTAACAGCTCTGGCTGTCCTGGGACTCTCTATATAGACCAGACTGGCCTCAAACTCACAGAGATCCACCTACCTCTGCCTCCCGAGTGAGTGCTGGGATTAAAAGCACAAGATACTATGCCCAGCTTGACTCCTCATGTTTCTAAATGATCCCACATAGCCCAGGCTGGTCTCAAACCTGGCCATGTGTCTGAAGCTGACCTGGACATCATGATTCTCCTGCATCAGCTTCTTAAGCTGGACTACTTATCTATGGGTTGCACCCTGCTTCTCTTTACCTGGTCATATAGATTCCAGAGATTTGGGGCCACAGGGTCAATGCTGGTCTAGTGGCTCCAGGACTTCTGGTAGTGGGAGAGGTCAGTGTAGATCTTTTGCAATCTGTCCATAATGGTTGTATAGCACGCTAACCTTTTTGATGTTACAGCACCATTCCCTCTGGTCTGCATATCCATGGGAGTCCCTCCCCAAGACAGCACACTCTGGTCCCCCACAGTACTCACACAGGCCCTGTGCATTTCTTCTGTGACATTTGCTACTCTGTTTTGGGTATGGTGCCAAACTTGCCTCAAATTCTTAGGCACTGGGATGACAGGCGTGTCCTACTGTATCCAGCTCAAGGAGATCTTTTTTGTGAGCTTAAACTATACCCCATAATTTCACTCTACTCTTAGATGTGGTCTTCCCAAAAATGTAACTTCCCCCAGGTCTGAAATAGCTTTGAAGGAGCAAAGGCCCTTCCTTCATTGGCTATGCAGGGGAGAAGCTGGGAGACTGCATGGCACAGGGCAGAATCAAAGTGCACAGCTGTCCCCTGGCAAGGGGTGCTCAGGGCCACTCTGACCCTACAGCTCCCATGTACCTTTCCAGGAATGGTCCCAGGACACATACCTGTTGGAACAGTGTCTTCTCATCCACCCAACACCATTCCTGCAGGCTAGCTGTTGGTCTGCCCTCGCCCTCCTCCTGCAGATGCATTGGCTCTTCTAAGTCTCCACTGTTCTCCAGCTTCCAATGTCCTTGAGGTGGGCTGGGTGTAGGCAGCCTGCTGGTTTGCCTCAGTTGTTGGGTGAAGGCACCAGAGCCAGGAACTCAATGTCCCAGTGACCACTTCCTCCCCAGCTGTGGCCTCATCCTAGTGTCCCTGCTTTACAAGCCCTGGTTGTGTGACTTGCACGTCTTAGATTTCCCAGGGGCACATCAGACACTACAGATATTGGTCACAATCCCAGGCGCCCACAAGCTCATGTTACTGTTCCGCTCGTGTTATGGCAGTGCAGGAAGGAAATGCAGGGGTGCCGAAGAGGGAAAGGGACTCCTGGGCCTTGTGCAGTCTTTGGACCTGGTGGTCCCCAGGTCCTTGGCAGACAGAATGAAGACAAGAGTGAGTGTTTCTAGGAGGCTGCTGGAAACGCTGTACAGAGCTGGGAGCATGGTGATGGTAGATTCATAAGGAAGTGGGACTTGGTAGTCAGCCCTAAGGTAAAGTGACAGCCATGCAAGCATGAGGACCTGAGCCCAGCACCCACACAAGAAAGGCAGCACTCTGTGTTCAGCTAGCTTTCTTCACTCCAACCGTCTAGGATCCAAGCCTAAGGGATGCTGCTGCCGAGAGTGGTGTTTCTTTCCACAACGGGAATCAAGACAGACAGTTCCTACCTGATCCAGACAGTCCCTCACCAACACCATCTTCACAGCTGATCCCAGACTGTGTCAAGTTGATAATTGAAACCATATATCCCAGACTCCAAGTGGGCGCCCATAAGCATGGGTGGTGCCAAACCAGACATTCAGCTGAGACGGTCCTGCATACTCACTAAGCCATCAACGGTGAAACCTGAAACTGCTTATTTCTGGATTTTTCTACTCAGTATTTTCAAACTGCAGTTAACCATGAAAAACTAAAGCCCAAGAAATCAAAACCCTTTAGAAGGGGATGAATGTCATTGTCTCCAGACAACCTGCACTGGGCTGTGGATATGGCTTGGCTGGCTGACTGCCTGGAGCTTAGTTGGTAGGGTACTTACAGCTCAGTGAGCACAGTGCATGCATAGCATTTACACGGGCTTCCATTCCTAAAGCCACATAAACCAGGCCTGTGGCACACACCTGTTATCCTGGCTCTCAGGGGATGGAGTCAGGGGGATCAGGAGGATCCTCAACTATATTGCAAGTATGAGGCCAGTCTGGGCTACATGAGACCATGTGGAATGACAGTAAAGCTGATGGAAGTGGGGTGGGGAGAGGTGCAGGATCCTACTGATCCTGAAGACAGTCAGGCATGAACCCTCCTTTTCTGGGGAATTCCTGGTTTTGATTTTCAAGCCCTCTTTCTAAGTCAGTCTAGAAACTCAGCTCCAAATCCCACACCCAGGTCTCCTCCTCAGCAACAGAGAACATTCTGGTGGCAGGTGATGTGTCTGCAGGTCTCGGTCACATCCACACACAGGTGAAGAAGACGTGTGGCTCGATGCACCACAAACACAATACTCAGGCTGGAGGCTCTATGACACCTAGACACCCCTGCCAACAGTTCTATGCTCAGTGGCTCCCAGAGGAGCCTGACTGACATCTGGACACATGGTGAACAGGGGCATGAACCCCAAACATGAACAACAGGGAGGGGACTGGATTTGAATAAATGTGACCTTTGTGGGGCTCTCTGTACCATGATGCATGTGTGACATGCTTGTCTGGCTCCTTCAGAAACTCTGCAACCTAGGGGTCCCTTAGACTGCTTCCTGCCATGGGTCCATATGTATCTGGTTGTTCCTCCATCCATCCCTCAAGGACCTCAGATCCCAGTCACATGGTTTTTCCTGCTTCTGTGTAAGACACCCACCCCCAAACATGGCACACACCATGGTCTTCCTCCTCCATGGTGACCCTGATGTCCACAATGAGACCTTTGGGGACCCAGACAGGTACAAAGTGGGGTGGTAAGGGTCTCCTGAGGAAGCAATACTGCCCCCCATGGGTCTGCAATGACCCTGTCACCTCCCTGTTACAATCCAACTCCCCAGTTCAGCCCCAAACACATCAAGCCTCCCTGACCAGCAACATCCTGATCCGTCTTCTGAATACCCATCTTTGTTTAAAGTGTTGTAAGTTGTTACTTAGTGAGGGGGAAAAAGCGAGCACCTAAGTCAGAAAAGGCAGAGAAACATTAGGCACAAATGGATTAGCAAGGTGGGGGTTGCCAGGTGACGGTGGGGTGGGGGTTGCCAGGTGAAGTTGCGGTTAGGAAGAAGAGCAGGTTCCCATGGTGGTGGAACAATGCACCACACTAAGGTAGTAGCCAAAGATGTCACACTCATGTCCCCATGCATCAAGACCCAACCCTGAGGTATGCTGCAGGCTTAGGGACAATACATCAGCACTGACTTCAGTTACAATGAGCACAACACAACAGCCATGAATCAAAGGCAGGAGGTGAGAGGCAACTTCTGAGAAGTTTGTTACCTGCTTGGTGTTCCCTGCTGACACAGCTTTGAAGAAAAAACCAAAAAACCAAATCAGTCAGGTGCTGGCGGCATAGGCCTTTAATCCCAGCACTTAGGAGACAGAGGCAGATTTATCTCTGTGAGTTCAAGCCAGCCTGATTTATACAGTGAGTTCTAGGACAGCCAGGGCTACACAGTAATATCTTGTCTCAAAATAATAAAATAAAATAAAATCCACTGGCCAGTAAGTGAGACACTTAATACCAAGCCTGATGATCTGAGTTCTATCCCTGGGATTCATAAAGGGAGAACTACCCTGAGAAGGTTGTCCTCTGACCTCCACATGTGCACTGTCCTCACAGACACTCACATACATACAAAATTAACTGACTTTTAAAAGCCTATTCACCCACAGATAAAAGGGGACGGGTCTAATGAGTGTTTACCAAGGCCAGTTGGACTGGGACTGAACGAGGATGCGATCCAACCAGATTCTCTGAATGTGGCCGGATTCTCTGAATGTGGCTGGCCTGGAGTCTTTCTGAAAAGCCATTGACAATGACACTGGGACTTGTTTCCTCTGCATATACTGGATTTTGCGGTTCCAGTCTGTCTGGACACTCACCTTCCTGGACCTGGAGGAAGGGGGGAGGAACTTGAACTTCCCACAGGGCAGGAAACCCTGACTGCTCTTAGGGATGGAGAGGGAGTGGGGAGAGTGAGAGGGAGGTGGGAGGAGGGGCGGAAATGGAAACTTTTATAATTTAATAAAATTACTTTCAAAACAAAAAGCCTATTGAGCAAGAAAGGCTGGAGAGATGGCTCAGAGGTTAAGAGCACTGGCTGCTCTTGCTGATGCCTCAGATCCAATTCTCAGCACCATGTGGCAGCTCACAACTGCCCATAGCTTAGTTCCAGGGAATCTGATGCCTCTTCCAGATGTCAACACACATGCAAACAACCCTACCCACCCCCCACATGCACACATACAAAGACACATGCGCACACACACAACACACAGAGAGACACACACAGTCAGACACATACACAGGAAAGAAAAGAAAAGAAAAGGAAAGAAAGCTTAGCATTAAAAAAAAGAGACGAGCAGGGCCTGGGACTCCAACTCCAGGGCTGCAGACCCTAGCCCATGACCTAGCCACATAACTGTAGTATATAGTCCGAAACATGTGAACATCTTATCCTAAAATGCCCAGAGTTGAGTTCACTGACTCATCCCTTATGGCGCCCATACCCAGAAGGTCTGCCTGCACAATGGCTCCTATGGAATTTGGTGAATGGGGACCTCGGACAGAAGGCATAAGGTACAGGGTCTGGCATGGTTTTCCCTCAGTACAGCCTGGCATCGTCTCCCTGATGCTCCTGAAATGCCCTCTGATGTTTAACATGAGCTCAACCTGTTTGTCTAGGACCCAGAGGGCAGAAGAACACCAAGGAAATTCGAATCCTGCCATTCTCCTTTACTGTTCTGGTTGCTCTTGAACTTGAGGTCAGGCCTGGCTGAGCCAGAGGATGCAGCCTCCCTAAGCAAGCAGATCACGAGCAGCCTCTGTAAGTGCCTCTGGGCAAAATGCACGGCTCATGGCTCCCCTCACATCCTGAGCTTCTAACTTCATCCCAGTCATGCCAGAGCCTAGACCACTAGGAGTGGCCGACACTCCAGATACACACAATGTCTCACCCAAATGTCTGCCTTCCAAAGCCAGAACATGTGCACACTTTCTCTGTGTGTGCTGCTAGGTGTGGAAATGTGAGCCCCATACAAGATCAAGTGCACTCTGAGATGGAGACCCAGCTTCGCACAGCTCAGTGAGTGATGGGAAAACCCTGAGCTTCACACAGAGCTGAGACAGCAGCCAACGCATTATTCGTGTCCCCCCCCCCCCTCACCTCCAGCACAGGCCCTGCACCTAGGATGGTCCTCTCGACACCACTGGCATAGCCCTTCTGACTGAGTGCTGTGAGGCAGTGGATGAGAAAGTTGGTGCTCTGCGTCTTGCCAGAGCCACTCTCATCTGAGATGATGATGCACTGGTTTACATGCTTGCACAGCATGGCATAGTAGGCCACATCTGCCAGAGCAAACACATGTGGCTCCAGTTTGCCCAGCTGCTGGTTCTCATACATCTTGACATTCTTGGGATTGTAGATGGGCAGGAACTTGAAGGGGTTGATGGCCACCAGGATGCTACCCGCATAAGTGTAGATCTTGTGTTGCATGAAGCACAGCTTCAGGTTCTGAAGCAGGTTGGCTTCAGTCAGTTCTGGCAGGTTACACAGGTCGTCAAAGTCGGCCTGTGGCCGTGGCAACAGCCCATGCTCCACCAAGCACCAAGTGGCTGTGGGCTGCGCCAACAGCTGCATGTGCACGTACTGAATGCTGCCATCGGCATTGCACTCCTGTAGCACAAAGTAGTAGCCATCCTCCTGCGGGTGCTCGTCCTGGGCACGTCAAGGTCAAAGCAGTACATGGTGCACGGGTGAGTCGCTGGCATTCAGCACCCACTCCTCCCCGCCTGACTCCTTCACCTCCACCACCACATAGTGCTTTGAGCCATCCAGGTGCAAGCTGGACACCGCATCTCAGATGACGTCAGTCGTGGTACTGTCCTTGGTGGCGGTCACATGGCAAGAGGTCTGGCTCCCAGTGGTGGACAGCTGCGGGGAAATGTGCAGGTGGTAGGTGGCCTGCTGCCGACGGCCTGAGCTGCCAGCCTCGTGTGCACTCATCCTGTCGGCCTCCTGGCCTCAGCATGCCTCACTAGCAGGTGCGCACCCCTGGCAGCTGGAAGGAAGATGAAGATTAGCACAGTGACCACCCTGGCACAAACTGCGCCAGACCTACAACAGAGCCCACCAGGCGGCTCAGACCAGAAACAATCTGCTGGTCTTGAGAGTGAGGACTCAAGTGCTTCCATTTACCTTCTTTTCTTCATGGCAAATATGGAACCCAGAGCCTATTGCGGGTAGGGTAGGGACAGAAGGTAGAAGTGGGGTGTGTGATTCTAGGCAGGGGCTCCACCCCTGAGACATGACCCCAGCCCCTCGCTGGGAGATGCTAGGCAGGGGATCCACCCAGCCAAGTCCTAACCCTGGCAAATATTAGTTTTAACAAAATACGTTTACTTCTGTAGGCTGCAAGAACAAGGAATGAGTAATAGCCTGTCTGGTATCTTGCAGAAAAAAACACAAATGCAATATGGGTCAAGTGCATGAGACCAATGTGCACCAACTGAAGACAATGACACCTTTACTCAGGCCAGCAGGAGAAGCTGGTCTGCAACCCCAACAATAAATGAAACAAACACAGGAGGAATTTCTCTTAGGGAGCTGAGAAGCCTTAAAAGGAGTAGCAACCTGAAAGGGGGCTCCAAAGGATGAAGAGGAGTTTGTTCATGAGACTAGCCGATAAAAGGGGGCTGTGTTAATCTTTACTGCCTGTTTTGATAAATAAAGTTTTATTCCAAGGCAGAAATAGTGTATGTGACCACTTTTGCTACACCAAAAAAGCAAGGTCACAAGAGAGACCAAGGGCTGACAAGGCTGTGATATTTACCTCGCAGTCACTTCCAGATGTTTGATGGCCTCTGACTTTGCAGAAGTGTGACTCAGCACCACAAGCCTAAAAGACAAGCAGTCGAGGGGTGACACTGGCACTGGGATCCTAGGCCGTGAAGCATGAGGAGGGACAAGGCTGAAAGAAGCTCCCTATGACAAGGTGACAGCAACAGTTCCCAGAAGCACCATGGAAAATGCTCAAGGCAGACGAGATACAAGCTTCACTTCAGGTCTTTCCCCACGATACCAAGGAGCCACCTTTTGGTAGAATATGGATCATTTGAGGTCAAGGTACAGCTCAGTGATGGGAAACGTGCCTGGTAGTCTTGAGGTCCTGTGTTCTAGCCTCAGGCCCCCAAAATAAAATATTTGGTTCAATAGATACAGGTACACCTGGTTGGCAGCACATACCTGTCACCCTAGCTATCAAGAAGCTGAGGCAGGAAGATTTGAATAAAAGGCCAGCCTGGGCAGGTCAATCTGGGTGAGTTCAAGGCCAGCCTGGTCTACATAGTGAGCTGCAGGACAGCCACAGCTACACAGAGAAACCCTATCTTAACAACAACAACAAAAAGCCACCCTGGCAACTCACCTTGATTCTGTCTCAAAATAAAAAGTGAAGAGGACTGGGGGAGGGGGTATGGCCAGAAACCAAGCGCTAACAAGGCTATGGTATTTGCCTCAGTCACTTCCAGACATTTCCTGGCCCCTGACTTTGCAGAAGTGTGACTCAGCACCACAAGCTACAGGGCTTCAATACCCAGTCTTTCAAAACAGCAGGAAACAAACCCTCAAACACCCAGCCCCACACAGAGATCCACAAACATCTGAAGAAAACTTCACACATGCAAATCCCATGTAGACACTTCTTATCATTACTCCAAGTTCACATACAACCCTGACACTGTCTTTGGTATTTAGGACATTTAGAAATGGAGGACACAGAGCTGGCTCAGCAGCTGAGAACACTGGCTGCTCTTCCTTCCAGAGGATCCAGGTTCAGTTCCTAGCACTACATGGTGGTTCACAACCACCTCCAACCCCAGGTCCAAGGGATCCAGCACCCTCTTGTGGCCTGCTTGGACACTAAGCATGTGGTACACAGACATATATGCAGGCAAAATATCCACACACACCAAATAAAAGAAAGGTCAAAAAAATAAAGACACCTAGACATGGTTTGCTGTCTTCAGGACAGACAGCTGATGACCCTGAGGGTAGGCATGCCTGCTAACACCTGACAACTGGGTTGGACCCTGGAACCCACAGAGAACCAAATATGTTGGTGCATGCATGTAGTTCAGAGTCCCACAGTGAGGCAGGAGCCACAAAGAAGCTCAAGGGCCAGCTAGCCTGGGGTACACAGTATCAGTGCTGCAGAAATGGAAGACAGTACTCAGAAACAAGGCAGAGGTTGGTTGGGGTGGCACACGCTTGTTGCCATGGCATCTGTAAGGCAGAGAGAGGTTGGAGAATGAATTCAAAGTCAGGCCCAGATATATAGTAAGTTGAAAGCAAGCCTGGGCTACACAAGATCCTGTCTCAAAAAAAAAGGAAAGGAGAAAAAACTGACTTCCCAAAAGGCCTCTGACCTCTGATTGTGCACCATGGGGAGAGGACACACAAGTGAAAACACGCGCACACACATGGACTTACACGTGTGCATGCTCTCTCTCGCTCTCTCTCGCTCTCTCTCTCTCTCTCTCTCTCTCTCTCTCTCTCTCTCACACACACACACAGAAGCACATGACATACTGTATTATTGGCTGACTACAGGCCATACACTTTTGCTGTTGCTCTGTTTTTAGCTTGTCTTTTCAGACAGGGTCTCACTATGAGACCTGGGTGCCCTGGAACCTGCTATGTAGACCAGGCTGGCTCAATTTACAGGCCTTCCTCTGCCGGTGACTGCTGCTGCTCTCCCTGCTGTGGACTGGGGTCAAAGTTGTGCACCCTTTCTTATTCTGTGTATGCACCTGTGCCATGGGCACATGTGGGGGGGATCAGAGGACCACCATTCCTCTACCATGTGGCTTCTAAGGATTAAATTCAGGTCATCAGGTTTAGCAGTAAGTACTTTTGTTTACCTGCTGAGCCATTTCATGGGCCCCTGGAGGTCTGTTTAAATGTTAAGCAGATCCCAGGCATTCCCACCTCTTCACCCCCCCCCCCCCTGTAAATCTCTCTGGAGAAATAAAGTGGAGGCAGGTGAATGCTGCAGCAGTGTGGTCCCAAGAGCTCTGAACTAATCAGCACTGCAGCATCCACAGCCAGAGGAGGAACAACTGCAGCACAGCACACATCCTCTGTCACTTCCTCAGACGGAGCCACTGCAGTGTGAAAACACTGCCAAGAGTACACACAGACTTGACAATTTGCTCTTGGTTCTAGACCCAAAAGCACTCAACAAAGAAACTCAAATCCCAGCACACAAATGCACAGAGTGGCTCGCATTACAAGGCAGAAACACATCAAATGCTCAACAATGGATGAAGGATAAGTAAAATGGGGAATACCACTCAGCCATGAAAAGGAAGGCTCCACTGGAACAGAACACAACATGGGTGAATCCAGGAAACATGATGGGGCATTAGTCAGCTGGCAGAGCAACAACCTAACATGTATGTAAAAGTCTTGGGTTCCATCCTCTAAAGTGTAACCTGAAGGCAGTCGTACCTGCCATCCCAACACTGGGGCAGTGGAAGGAGGAGGATCAAGGACAATCTTGATAATGTAAGAAGCTTAAGGACAGCCTAGTAAGTATGATAAACAAAGAAATAGACAACAACACTGATATCCAGTGTGTGATCCCACTGACAAGAAATGTCAAGAACAAGCCAATCAGAAAGGCAGGAAGGAAAGCATAAGCTGCCAGGGGCCAGAGTGCTGTGTCTTCCATGGCAATGGACAGGTTCCTGAATGAGCAGCTGTGAAGATTGCACAACAATGAACCACTACCCTCCGAAGAGCTGTCCACTTTCAAGTGGTAAATTTTATATGGCTTCACTTCAATAAGATGGAAGCACTCAGGCCGTGCACTCCACATCCACAACATTCTCTAAACCTTAGCTTAGAGGCTGTCTCGGGGTGTAGTGGAGCGATAAGGACAGTGAGGAGACCCCATGCATCTCTGACCTTGGTCACAGCATTAGGCTCATGCCACGATCATACAAATGCCACACATGACTTCCTGTGAGGCAATCACACCTTGGTAGACTATCTGGGAAATTAGGTGATGTGAGTCTGAAAAAGGCCCTGGCTCTCCAGATAAAGGTGCTTGACACCAAACCTGACAACCTGACTGAATCCCCAGGATCTACCCTTGGCTGAGGCAGAAAACCTACTCCCACAAGACCCACAAGCTGTCCTGTGACTGCCACAACACGCCAACACACACAACCAATAAAATGGAAAACAAAAACCCACAGAATAAAAAGACAGGCTTGCTAATGCACACATGTCATCCCAGCACTTTCGAGGTCGAGGCATGAGGATTCTGAGTTCGAGGCCAGCCTGGGATTCAGCTAGAGACCCTGTTTCACTCAGCAAGAGCAGGGGTAGGAGGCTGTTAGTGCAGCAGGGGCTCTAGGGTGGGGCCTGAAGCCACGCTCACCTGGCAGTTCAGGTCACTCTAAGAGTCAATCATAGAATGTTCCAGGTGATGCCCGGAAGGCAAGAGCAGTCTAGGTGAGAAGCACAGGGACTCAAAGTGCAATTCTATACCTTAATCAAGTCACAAGCACTCACATGCCAACAGTCCTTCACTGCGTGGGGACTTTCAGTTAAAGGTGCCCTGTGGATACCACAGGGTCCTGTATATAACATCACCTAATGGTGGTGCAGCTGGGTCAGTCTGCTGTGTGATGTTTAAAAAAGTGACAGAAAAGGCTAATGATGTTGCATTTGAAAAAAAATCTGTCAAATGACACTTGACTGCACACTTCTTATGGCCCCACTAGTACCAATAGGGGTGTCCACATGCCCACAAGCTCATCCGCACAACACAGGCATGAGTACACACATAAAACACATGCCCTGTGCACCCAAGCCCCCACACTTTTGCACATACGAGCCTGGATGTATTCACTCATGGGTCCATGTCCAACACCACAAAAATATGCCCATAGCCAGGCTCAGAGACTGCCACCCCTCCTAGCACATGTGTTCTGGGAGGTGACCCTGGGTACAAGCCAACTTTGGACTGTCACCAGACTTCCTAGCTTCCTAGATACAGATGACTAGAGGTTACACTGGTGCCTACCCACGATCCCTAACAGGGACCATCTCCCATGAGAGAAGCCAGCAGGGCCTGCTGATGGGGTGTGGCTAGTCCCTGGAGCACTGCCACTTGTCCTGCCCAAAGCCCCTTGACTGAGTCCCTCTGCCCATGCTGTAGATGTAGGCTGGGCCATCTATGCCCAGCTCAGGCCCTTGCTTCAGAAACTGCCCTCTCAGAGGCAAGGATGAGTAAGGCTCGTGGGAAAGCGAACAGGACCTGCTCAGCAAAGCCCCATCTCAAACCGGAAGAAAGCTGATATGGCTTCTTGCCCAAGATGCCTGCTGCCCTGCCAGACTGTGGGCAGAGGGGATGGAAGTCAGCTAACAACAGGTAAGGAGACTGTACCTTTGATAGCACCTCTTTCCATGTTGGACTGCCTGCTTCCTGGGAAAGCCCTGCCATGGGATTGGCCTAGGGAGCCCCTGGCAACTTGTCACCCTCCCCAGGTACATACTGATGCAAAGAGGAAGAATTCTGCTTGAAGGGAGCACCATGCCCACCTTCAAACCAGAGTCCAGCAGACCACAGGTGCAAGTAGGGGGATTGCTTGAGTCTAGGATTTCAAAACCAGTGAGAGTCTGGCTCAAAAAAATAAACAAAACCTATACACAGAGATAGATAGAGGCACAAAGACACATTAAGAAAGACATCTAGTCAGTCAGTTGTGGCACATGCCTTTCATTCAAGAACTCAGGAGGCAAAGGCAGGTGGATCTCTATGAGTTCAAGACCAACCTGGTCTACAGAGCGAGTTCCAGGACAGAGAAACTCAGTCTCAGAAAAACAAAAAAGACAGACAGACAGACAGAGAGAAAGAGATCCAGGTCTCCATTGGGGAAATCTAGGGGGCAAGGGCTCCACCCCAAGTCATGTTCCCAGTCCCTTATGAGGGATTCTAGGCAGGGCCTCCACCTCTGAGCCATGCCCCCAGCCCCTCACAGAATATTCTAGACAGGAGCTTTACTGCTGAGTCACAGTTTCAATAATTATAGCTTCATGACATCTTTCTCAAGAAGACTTGGTTTTCTGTGACTTCCAGTACACCTACCTCATGCAGTGTTCAGAGTCTGGGACCAGGAAGCTCATCAGGCTGTGGCCCAACATCCTGTCTTAAGTGGATGTGAAACCCATACCCTGAGAATCCCCGGGTGTGTCTAGAAAGGATATACACAAGGAACCATGTGTTCCCTGTGAAAACAGCTTGGTTGCAGGGCAGGCTTGGACAGTAGGTCCTGAGAAACTATATTCTGTCTTGCTTTATTATTAATTTATTTCAAGAGTCACAGTCTGTGGCCTTAAACTCAAAGGAAATGCTACTGCCTCAGTACTACAAGTGTGAGCACCACGCCTGGTATTTTCTCTTGTTAAAGTGTTTTTTGTTGTTGCTGTTTTTTAAAAACAAACAAACAACAACAAAAAAACCATAAGTGGTTTACTGTGCAGTGCAGGATGGCCTGGAATTCTACTGTCTGCCTCAGCCTCTGGACTGCTGGAATCAGAGACAGGTGCCACCATGCCAGCCTGTCAGTTCTTAAATACTGAAAAGCTAATTTGCTTGACCTCCTCGAGTACCAACCACCTCATTACGTGTCCCCCCCGCAACAAGTAAGCAGGGGAAAAAAAATCCATCAGAAGCAGTTTCTCAAACATTAGTAGAAAAACAATCCCCTTAGGGTTGGGGAGATGGCGCAGTGAACATGTGTCATGCACAAAGCAAGTCCTCACCCCAAAACCCCCATAAAAAGTCAAGGATGGGCTAGGCAGTGGTGGCACATGCCTGGAATCCCTGCACTCAGGAGACAGAAGCAGATGGATCTCTGAGTTTGAGGCCAGCCTGAGTAAGTTCCAGGATAGCCAGGGCTACACAGAGAAACCCTGTCTTGAAAAAAACCAAACAAAAAGGCAAAGCCAAGTACTAGATGCATAACTTAGTGTTGGAAGCACAGACAAGCAGACTCCAGGCTCACGGGCCAGTCTGGCTAGCCAACTGAGGAGCTTCTGGCTCCATCAAAGACCCAGCCTCGAAAACTAAAGTGAAGCACAACTGAGGAAAACATCTGACATCACCATCTGGCATCTACATACAAGTACCATACAAGTTGCTAACATGTATGTGAGTACACACATTCAGTCACACACACAACAATCCTTTTGTCCAGATCAAATCAACCTGGTAGATCATTCAAGGGAAGTCATCAGAAACAAAACTGGCTAGTAGAATGTGGACCTCCCACCCAACAGAATACTACTCAGCAACAAAATGGAATAAAGTTCAGGTCCATGCAATAGTGTGGAAAAACCTCAAAAACACCATGCTGCAGTCAAACTTTCTAGCTCACAATGCGATCCCAGCACTAGGGAGGCTGAGGCAGGAGGACTGCCTCCACTTTGAGGTCAGTCTGAAGTGCATAGTGAGTTTGCCCTTCCCCAAAATAAAATAAAATAAAAATAGCCACAATGCTAAGGGCAGGCAGCCAGCCTAGAGAGGCATGTGGTACATGAGTCATCAATGAAAAACTCCCAGGTAGACCATTCCACAGAGGATGGCACATCAATGACATTAGTGCCTGTGCTGGGCTGGGAAGAGAATATCTATGGTAAAGAATTCCCTTTAGGGGATGTGGAATGGCCCTCAAAGGAGATAATGTTCACATGTGTGCACACGCATGCTCACATGTGTTTGTGTCACACTGTGTCTCTGTTAACATCATAGCTAGCAGCATACAAGTTGGAATGTTCCCATGAACTAAGACAAAGTCTCAATCTGCAGCCACGACTGGTCCAGAGCCTCCCCAGTGTGCCGAGGACAGATGAGTGACCACACCTGGCCTGAGCATGCCTCCTAAAACCTGAAAGACAACAAGAGGGCTTGACCACTAGGACATTAACTACCCAACAATGAAGACTAAAGTTTGAATCCCTAAGCCCATGTGAAAAGCCAGGTAACACCTTTAATCCCAGCACACTGGAGGGAGAGGCAGGCAGAGGAGGCCAGCCTGGTCTAGGTAGTAAGTTTCAGGTCAGTCAGAGCTACACATTAAGACCCTGTCTAAAACAAAACAAAACAAACAAACAAACAAATCCAAGCCTAGCTGCATGTGGTGACCCAGCATCCGAGGGTGGTATAGACATAGGAAGAACCTGAGAGCGCAATGATCAGCCAGCCTCACCCAACAGCAGCACGTCCTGTCTCAAAGGACAGAGGAGAGAGACGGCCTGCTCTGGGCTCTACGTGAATGAACACTTGCACACATGCAGCACATGAATTCAACACACACACACACACACACACACACACACACACACACACACTTCCATGTGCACACCAAGCTTTTATCAGCAATCCAGACTCAAAGAAGACACCAACTCTTGGCCCATGCAAGGACAACATGAGGCCCTAGTGTTGGGATTCAGCTGAACACAGGCAGCCACTCTTCAGGCTCCACACATGCCAAGTCTCCTTCGTGAAAAGCCAGGCTCAGAGCCACATTCTGGCAGCCACTTTGGAATTCACTAGAGGAGGCAGAATGGGGCCCCACAAAGAGAAGGGCAGCCGACTCGTTTATAGAAGGTCATAATTTGAAGCCACGTTTAGTGGGTGAAATCATTCCCCAGCTAAAAGAAGAAGGCTGGCGTTAGGGCAGGATGGGCTGAGCAGTGGGGGATCCACTACCCACGGTCCCTCTCTGTTCCCTGTGGCCCTTAGTTTCCTTTTGTATTTGTATGTGTGTACGAGTGTGTGTGTAGCCCATTGCCCCCCTCCCAATAAAAACCAGGGTCTAGCTATGTAGACCGGGCTGGCCTGGAACAGCCCATTCTCCTTCCTCAACCTCTAGAGGCCTAGGACCACAGGCATGCACAACCATGTTCCAGAGGGCTAGGATCACAGACATGCACAACCATACTCTAGAGGGCTAGGATCACAGACATGCACCACCACACCCTTTACTTAATTACTATTTGGAAGGATCCGAAATGTGCTGATGAATGGCTGAAACCAGCTGATCTGACAGTTGCAGAGATTAGAGCCGAGGAGCCACAGAACAGCCCTGTTCCAGTGTTGGTCCCAGCCCCAGATAGAAGACAATACTATGCACAGGAGAGGTAGGGAGTTAAGAAAGCACCTCATGCCAGGCAGTGGTGGTGGCGTTCGCCTTTAATCCCAGCACTCGGGAGGCAGAAGCAGGTGGATATCTGTTACTTTTAGGCCAGTATGGTCTACAAGAGTGAGGTCTAGGACAGGCTCCAAAGCTACATAGAGAAACCCTGCCTCAAAAAAAAAAAAAAAAAAAGAGAGAGAGAGAGAACACCTCACAGCTCAGTTTATATGAGAGATGGTCCAGTGATAGGAAATAGGATCTCACAAGAGAGAACTCACTCCTCCCCCAAGTGGAGATGGGTTGGGGCATGATTCATGGGTGGAGTCCCTGCCTAGAACCTCTAAGTGAAGGGCTAGGGGCAGGTAGGGTTCACTGGTGGAACTTCTGACTAGATTACCCCAGCGAAGAGCTGCAGGCCTGGCTTAATGCTACAACACTTGCCTACTATGCAGAAGGCCCTCGTTTCCATTCCCAACACTACAAAGAATAAAGAAAAAAAATAGTGTAGGTGGCCCTAGAAATGAACCATGAATTGATTGGACTCCAGCCAAAGTTCAGCATGGAATATCAGAAGAACTATAGGTGGCTATTAGCCCAGACATTGCTGAAGGGCCACATTTCGGGATGCCCAAGGGCCACGGGGGCAAAGCAGAGGTCTGCAACTTCTACCTAGAGCTCTCAGTGAGCCAGCATGGAGGACACCATTGGCCAGGCTGGAAGTTGTCTGGACTGCTCACTGGGAACCTTAGAGTATGAAGCTACTTAGGAAGGGAATGTTGACAGAACAAGAATTGAGAAGATATAGGAAGATAGAACAATCCCTAAAAGCAATGTCTGGCACTCTCAGAAGACACAGGGCTGACATGGACACACGGCACTTGAGTGATCTGGGAGTCTCCCCTGAATGCTGTGAATACACTCAAGTTTTGGGGTTTTGTTTTGTTTTGTTTTTCTTTTCTTTTCAGCACTGGGAATGGAATCCATCACCTTGCACACACCAGGTAAACACTCTACTACCATAGAGCTAGAGCCCCAAGGCTGACAGGAGAGGCTGAGGCAAGGGGTTTAGAAGTTCACACCAGCAGGGCTACTCATCAAGACCCTGTCTCAAATAAGGACATAAAAAAAGAATATACAAATTCAGAGGGAGGCAGAGATGGAGACTGCTGGGATGTGATCTCAGCCATAGGCCACCCAAGCCCAAGATCCTGGAGGGGGCAGGAAGGAGCCTCCAGCTGGAGCCTCTAAAGAAGGCAGTCTCCTGGATTTGGGACTTTGGGCCTCCAGAACCCAAAAATTTCACCCCTGCTCTTTTAAGCCACCTGGCTTGTGGCTACTTATGGCATCCATATCTATGTGCCCAAGAGGAGACATGAGTGTTCTACATGCAATGGTTCTGGGGTGGCTGCGGCCTTCTGTCTCTCCCCAGCTTGAACATGGTGCGAAGGCCCTGTGGAGTCTCCCCTAACTCCACAACAGAACTCAGAACATGCCAGTTTTCCTTTCTGAGGCCACTCTTGACATCTGAGGATCAGGTACCATGGGCCACTTTAAATACCATCTGCCACCCACTCTGTCACCCATTTCTCAAGGCATTCTCCCTGCCTGAGGTCTACCTGCCTATGTCCTGAAAAGCCAGTGTCTGTCTTTCTCTCTCAACAAGGTCTTGTGTAATCTGGCTGGCCTCCCACTAACCATGATCTTCCTTCCTGTCCGGATGTCAAGGCATGTTTACATGATGCTGATATGTAGCTTGGGGCTTTGTGTACTCTAAGAAGGCTCTCCAACAATTAAACTCTCATCCTGGTCTGCCTGTCTTCTTTGAAGCAGAGTTTCTGTAGCCCCCGATGATCTTAAACTATTAATCTTCCTATATCGTTTTCCCCAAAGCTGGAATGACAGGCTTGTGTCCTCTTCTAGTCAATGAACACCACTCCAGTGTCCCCAGGGTCTGGTATTGGGTTACTATCTTGAGAATGTGGCCATGAGGCAGGTGAATGACACGCAGCTAGAACAAAGGCACATTCCCAGTCACTACACACCCTGGCATACCTGATCACTGATAAGCTCAGCACCAGTTTCAGCTGCAACTACTTGGGTGGAAAACTACTATGGTATAGATGGAGCAGGGGCCTCAACATTGGTCTGCATCCTCCAGTGTCAGGACAACCACAGCAAAGAACGACTTGTCTCAAACATCTGAGGAGTGGAGAGACCCACAAACCCACATGTCATAGTGGATGTTTGGAATTGGGAGGCAGGAATGCAGAGAAGCAACCAGAGCTCTAAATAGCTGGAGGGAGCCAGGCATACAAAGAGCATGGGGGCAGGTGCCAAGTGAGGGTAGTGAGGGCACAGGCCAGCTGTGGCTAGTTAGGAAACAGGTCCAGTACGGACGTGAGATGAGTCAAAGAAGGGGTGGTCAGATCCTGAGGCCCTACAAATGTGGGAAGGAGTTTAGACAGTCACATGTGTCAGATAGGGACATTGTGGGAACTGATATGAGTCTGGAAAAAGCAGAATCGCATGCAGTGGTCTCTGCAGGTGTTAGGGGAGCTTACAGTGGCAGATGTCAGACCTATGACAAGCAGGCAAGCTCTGGGTGCAGGTGGGAGGCAGGGCACAGGCCCTATAAGTAAGTAGGTTTGGGATCATTCCCCATGCCCCGCAGGCTGCAAAATAAAGGCAAAGCACACTGGGAAGCAGACAGGTCCCATGCACAGAACAGACATCTCTGTGGACCTTTCTAGAATTTCCACAGACCACTGAAGACTAGGTCCCAGAAGCAGAGACACCTGAAAGACACCAACATCCTACCTGCTGCTTAAAGTTGGTGAGACAGCTAACTAAGTCTTACTCCAGTCGCAGGGCCCCTGGGAGGGCAGGAAATCACTCAACACCCCCACCACTGATTTTATTACTGAAACTGGGTTTCCCATGGAGTCCACAGTGGCCTTAGGCTCCTAACCCTCCTGCCTTAGAGTGACTGTGCTCCCAACTTGTTTGAAGGGTAGTTGACTTACAGTCTAGGAGGCAAGACCAGTTAAGGTTCTGTGGTTGGGGTCATCTAAGGCCTTGAGGGTGGTAGGATCATCAGGGCCTACTGTCAGGCTCTTGAGTGGGTTTCCCCAGCCAACAGCTCTGATGTGTGGGAACTCCCCAGTGATGTCATACCATGAGACTCTCCATCTCACTGGCTGCTATGTGAGTCTGTGTCTCATGCAGGGAATGAAGTAGTCACTCAAAAAATACTGTCTCCTATATTTCCAAAGGTCAAGAATCCTCTGTGGGAAATGCCTGGGACCATAGCATTTTAGATTTTTGATATTTCTGGATTTTACAACATTTACAAATACAAAAAAAAGGCAGCTTGGCAGGATGATACATGCCTGTGATCCCAGTACTTGGGAAACTGAGGCAGAAGATTATTACAAAGGAGATTAAAGACTGCAAGTTCCAGGCCAGCAGTCTGGACTCTACCTTCACGACCCAGCAGGACCTCTGTGACCTGTGACAAGGAATGAAGGGATGTAACCAGGAGACCCAGCACCTAACCCACTGGAAACCTATCCACGTGGGGACTCGGTGTCACTCATGTCACCAAACGAAGCCCAGGCCCTAGGGCCAGCATGGACAGGTAGTGTGGAAAGCATGTCTCTCATGTACATCAGTAACTGCCCCTGGGCTGACTGTCTTCAGGGAACAATGTCACCACAGGAAGTATGGGTGCCACTGAATCCTCACAGACCAAGGCTAGACTGCTGCTCAAGTTCCACAGTGCAGAGCACTGCCTGCTATAGAGAAGCACCACCATCCCCAAACATCACGGAGTGACTGTCACACAGTTCAGGGGTGCCCTGGAGTCTCAGGGATTCGGGAGAAGGTAGCTTGGCTCCTCCCCATGGCCACAAGACTCATGACAGATCCAGCAAAGGGGCGTAAACACAGTGACCTCAAGAAATAACCACCTGCCTCGGTGGCCGAGTCCACACACCTGTAGTGACACTCTACCTCCAACCTCTCTCTTTCCCTGCTAAGCCCATGAGGAAAATCAGACCAAGTCCCCAGTGGACCAGGTGCTTCTGCTCACATTTCCTTTCCACAGTCATGCCCACCCTGATAAATTCCATTTCTGTGGACAATGAGATCCTGTCACCATCCCAAGCCAAGTCCAGGGACCCCAGCATCCTCACCAGGAAATAGGAAATGAGGGCCTGGGGGAAGTTCCAGTGACCTAAGGAAAGAGAGGGGAGGCCCCAATGTCATCTCTCAGCCCCTTACTGGCTTCACTCATTCAAGAACAGAGTAAGGTGGCTCTGACTCTGGGAAGGTAACAGGAAGAACCCACGGTTTGGGGGCCTGTTATTGATGCACAGCTGTGGCCTTGCTGGTCACAAAGCAGCATTATTACCTCAAAGGTCTGGCTCCCTAGTACTCCATAAGAGCTTATTTATTTTTAATTATATGTGTCTGTGTTGACTTATACTGTGTTTGCAGCTTTTGCAGAGAGCAGAAGACAGCGTCACAGTCATCTAGGGCTGGAGTTACAGGTGACTGTGAGCTGCCCACAGTGGCTTGCTGGGAACATATTTCTGGTCCTCTGGAAGAGCAGCAAGCAATTTTAACCACTGAGCCATCTCTCCAGCCTTCCCCCATGGCTCTAGAAAGAAGCTTTCTGCCCCTGGACACCTTCAGAGCTCCTGCCAGGGTATGAACTCCTGACTACACAGACAAAACAATTCCTGTTCCCCTCACTGTCCCCAAGGGCTAACTCCAAGCCTGGCTCCCAGTCAACCCTCCATTCTCACTGAAAGACTCTGAAAGCCTTCCAGAAGCTTCTTTAAACCAATTGTCTCAGACAGTAGCTGATCCATGATGGAGTAGCTTTGGGATGTTGTTCTCCATGACACAGAAATGATATTCATGGAGCACTCCCACTTCATGCTGTTTGTAATTTCACCTGACCCCTTACTCAGCATTCACAGCCCCTTGTAAACCACAAACGAAAGCCAGTGAGGTGTAGGCCAGATGGTGGTGGCATACACCTTTAATCCCAGCACTCAGGAGGCAGAGGCAGTCGGATCTCTGTGAGTTGGAGGCCAGCCTGGTCTACAAGAGCTAGTAGTTCCAGGACAGGTTCTAAAGCTGCAGAGAAACCCTGTCTTGAAAAACCAAAAGGCTAGGTGTGGTGGTTCAAAACCTGTCATCCTATTAAAAATTTTAAGGTGCAAAAAAAAAAAAACAAACCTGTCATCCTGCACTTGAGAGGCTGAGGTAGGAGGATTGGGAATTCAAAGCCAATTTGGGCAATCCCTCTCCACAAAAGTCCCCAAAGATCACCAGTTCCTTCCAGATAGAATCCCAGCCTCTCTGGATTTACTGTGAACATAGAAGGGTAGAATCCAGAAAACTCCCTCACCAGGAGCTTTCCAGAGTTGACGTGGTCAACCAACTTACTCATTCCTTAAAGTGTTTGTTTATTCGACAGAGAAAGAACTGGATGAACACAGTGTGGGGGGATGCTCTGTCTCCCCAAAGCCCTCTACTGGCTGAAAACCAAGTTTGTCACTGGTCCAGCATTAAGGGCCAAGACGCTCTCATCCTTTGCTCATGAGCTCAATTCTTAAAGCCCAGGATGCTTACTTTTACTTTTTGTTCATTGAAACTATAGCTGTACAGCCCAGGTTGGTCTCAACTCAGGATCTTCCTGTCTCAGCATATTTGCTGGAATTGCACGTGAGGCCACTCTAAGATTCTCACCCCTGCACGTTAAAGACAACTCCATCAGGAAACAAGGTTCTTTACAATGATGATTAAAATGAAGCGAGATCGCCAACATGGACTTTCATCTGTGTGGTTAGTGTCCTCTTAGTTAAGACACAGGGACAAGCTCAAAGAAAGATGGGGCCACCCATGAGCCTGAGGTAGATTACCATGAACCCCAGAGGAGGCGGCCATGCCTGTAGATGGTCTTGGACTCCTGGCCTTCAGAACCCCATGATGGCTTGTGGGTTGTCCATCTAGTCTGTGGCAGACACAAGACTACCAGAATTAGCTCTAGCTTGACTCCATCTCACATGTACACACATGTGCATATGACACCCTGCAGAGCCGGGATCTACATAATGAGTCAACTCTGCCAGCTTATTCATCACCGCACAATCCTCCAGGCTGAACCCCTGAATCACTTCTCAGGGATCCCCGATTAGGAAATGAGCAGATCCCTAGCTCATCGGCTGCATTTTTCCAACGTGCCTAATAGTGGAAGCTTTTCCTAGCCAAAGTGGATAGCAGTACAGAGACAAGGCCCTTTGTTCTGTCCTTCCGAGAACCACAAGGGCAGAAAAAAAGAGCCTGTCTTGCTCTGTGAGGAGGCCACGCCTGGGTCTGGCTGAATGGTGGGTCAGGCAGAGGCTGCCTGGCACAGCTGGGTTTGGGACCTCAAAGACACAAAGGCCTGGCAGGAGGAACATGGGGAGGGGTGCACATCTGAGAGAGGGTCATTAGCTGGATGACCTCCAGAGTGGACGACCTTCCCCCACTGAAGTAAGCAGTTATGTCACGGTCATTGGGGAGGGGAGTCAAAAGAAACCGGCAGAAAGAGAGGGGGCAGCAAGGAAATAAGACACAAACCCCAAAAGAACCTCAACAGTGTGGGAAAGGATGAGTACCTTGGGGGCCTGGAACCGTGGTGGAGATAAAGCTGTTTATCAGAGGCACAGCGATCAGACAACCTTTGATAATGGAGTCTGGTATAGCTAATCTTGCAAGAAAAGTGACAGTTTATTCCCAGATAGGGATAGAGTCTCCAGAAACTCAGGTCAGTGGTGATACAATGACAAGAGAGACAATGGCCCTGCTGTGCCTGTCAGGCTGCCTTATGGGGCCCACCTGCCTTGGTCCCTCCAGGGTGATCCCTCCTCCCTCGCAGCAGCTAGCAGAATTAGCATCCAAGGTCTCCCCATCTCACCCCCAACTCCTGCAAATGCCAGGGAGAAGCATTGAGGCCGGGAGGGGCTGTAGCCACAATTTCACACACACAGCATCTATTCTCACCTTGATCTATTCCATGTGGCTCACTCCACATGACACAACCTGTCATCATCTCTGGTCACCATCCTCATGGCAATGTGAGCCAGGGATGCTACAAGGTGGCGCTGCGGCCAAAGAATGACCCCACACCAAATATCCTAACAGTTTGACAGCCACATTTGAATTAAGGGGCTATGGTAAAGGGTTGAGGATCAAGACCTGGTTGGCTTTTTGTTCTCTTGTGGTGCTGGAGGTGCCTGGGCCTTGAATGTGCCGAGAGCTGGAGCATGAACCTGGCCTGTCAGCCATGCTTCCTAGTTCTAGAGAGTCTAGGGATCCATCTCCAGAGCTAGCACTATTTTGAGGGAACAAAGACTCTCCCTTGCTGGCTGAATGGAAAAGACAGCCGAGACAAACAAAAGCAGGGGCCAGCAAATGTGCCAAAGAGCAGAGACCCCATCACGATTGGGTCTCTGCTCCTGTCATTGTGGTTCATCACTAACATGACTTTCCAGGTTTGGCTGGCATCTTCCACCTCTATGGAGGATATATAATGAACTCCCCTCATCCTAAACCTCGATCTCCAAGTCACAATTCTGCCCCTTTGATAACCCATGCCACCTGTCACTGTGCACACCTCCCTGATGGGAATATCATTTTTTTCTATGAAAAGGGACAGTAGTTGTCCCTCTGAGGCACAAGGAGGTCTCAGCTCTGCTCTCAGGAGGCAGCCAAACACTTGGCACAGACCATCTCTTGCTCTGTTAGAATTTGGACCATCCAGCATATGCCACTCCAGAGATGAGGGAAGAGAAGCCACTGTTTCATGGTCTTGTCAGAAAGGGTGTCAAGCCAGGAGTCCTGAGTCCCCAACTGACCCACACGGTCACCAGCTGGACTTGAGAGAGGGTTTTACCCAACCAGGAGGTCAAAGCTACAGCTTTGAGCTTTGTGCAAGAAGTATACTGGATACCTGGCTAGGGGTGTGGCTCCATGGTGGAACACTTACCTAGCATGCATGTGTAAGGCTCTAAATTCCATGCCAGGATTGCAATGCAGGAGACAGAGAAAAGTCGGGACTGCGTAAAACCAAGGATATGTACCAGAAACATGAAAGTTAGTAAGTGGGGTCAGCTCTTGAAATACGCTAACACAAACCAATCCAGTTACTTTGCAGAGGGGGAAACCAGACACAGGGCACTTCTTCCAGGAGACCCCCACGGAGTCACATGCTCTGAGTGCACGGTGAAACCATATGGCCTTGGCATAGGAAGATTCAGGCCTCCCTGGGGTCTCCAGACCCAAGGCAGTCTTTGACACTGCAAGAGGCATGACTGAGCAGTGTGCCCTAGGGCAGGCTAAGATGAGAGCTTTCTTATAGAACATTCCAGAAGTGAACAGGGCAGTCATGTCTCTGAGACTTTCTTTATATTCAGATTTGTGTACCAAATGAAACTCTAAACCTGGCTTTCTTCTGTGAGCACACATCAGATAGGGAATTCTAGCAATGGGGGAGGGGAAAGAAGAAAGTCATGCCATCCAAAACTAGGAAGTTCCAGGCCCCTGTAGGAACAGATGGGCCTTTGACAACTTTTCAGTTGTCCATGTCACCTCCAGTCATTCCTGGACACCTTAAGATTCTGGAGTCTAAGATCAGACAATACTCAGGGAAGGAAGAAGCTGTAACGTGAAGGGGCTGCATCCGAGCCAAAGAGGCAGCTAGGCCTCCCCTCAGAAGCCCTGGGGCTAGGAGACCCCAGAAAAAGAACGGAGGGCTTGCTGGCAGCTGTGCTTCCCTGGAGCTGAGCTCACAACCACTGCGGGGGGCGGGGGTGGGGGTGGGAGGCCACATTTCCTGTACATCGGGTTTTACCCATGTAAGTCCAAGGATGCAACTCTCTTGAGAGGGTGGCTCCCTTCCTTCTGAAAGGCCAGCCGGCTGTTCGGAGTGTTAGCACTTCTCCTTAGCTCCCCTAGAACCCGACTAGTCCTTTCTTGAGCAGAAATCGATGCGCGTTCCAAGGCAGAGACAGACAGACCCAGAGGGCGCTGGGACTCGCCCCTGCGGATCACCCAGCTGTTGGGGTGTGAAGTCAGGAAGAAGATGAATCAAGAAGGGGAAGGCGGGGGCGAGCCTCTAGAGGCTGCACCCCGTCTTCTCCCGGACGGCTGGAGCCCTTTCCTCCTCCTCCCCCCACCTCAGGCTTTCTGGGGAGCTGTTCTTGCATGGCTTTCCAGGCCCATCTTTTGCACGCTCCACTCCCAATAGCGGCTGCCACAGACCTTGTCCCGTTCTCTGAGCGGACACAGGCACACCTCGGCGACACCCGAGAGCAAGGACCGTGCTAGCAGACGCCTTTCCCCATCTCGGGCCCTCAGCTCCGCCATCCTGGCCTCCTCGATTTCCTGAGAACCCCCTCCCTCAGTTGTCATCTCAGCCACGTCCTCTCCGCAGCCGCCGCTCAAAAGCGCCGTCGAGCCCCGTAAGCCCGCCAGCCTCATCCGGGTCAGTCTCCCCGCGACCCCCAGCCTCGCGCCTCGGGACATCAGCACCAAACCCAGTTCGGGTCTCCGCTCAGGAGAACCGCTGCGAGAACTCACCTGAACCTCGGCAGCCGCGCGCCGCCGGTCCCCGGCCTGCTACCCGCCCGGACGCCCGCCAGCCCGCCCGCTGCTACAGGCCGCCCAGCCCCATCGCGCCTCGCCCGCCGTGCTCCCCCGCGCGCTCCCACTTCCGGGTTCCGGATGGGTCGAGAGGGCGGGGCTCCAGCGCGCCAGAGAGGCGGGGCGCCTCATGGACACGCCCACCAAAGACACGCCCACTGCGATTGGCGCGCTCCGGCGAGCTGTGAGAGGCGGGGCCCTACAAAGCCCTGCCCACACCGAGCGCTCTTACACCCCCGCGGCCCCGGGCGGAAGCCGGCTCCTCGGCGTCGCTCCCGGGAACGCTGCCGCTCTGCGGGCCTGCTTGCCTCCTAGTGGCCGGAGCCCTGAGAAGCGGCCCTTCGAGTGGAAGGCGGGAAAATGACGGAATCCTCGGAGCGGGACGCAGGGTGGGTTGGGGGCTCAGTAGGGTGGGATTTAGGGGCACCGGAGGGCTGGTCAGAGGCCAGAGCCTGGGCTGACGGGTACCCGAGCGGGTGAGCGGGGATCCTTAGAGCCCCTGCCCGAATCCCTCTCAGCCTGGAGCCCGGGGCTCTGAGCATCTTCTGTGCGGCTCAGAGTGGAGTTGTGCGTGGTACATTGGTGTTGGCAGCAGGTAGCTTAGCCTCCGTGTTCCTAGCTTTTGCATCTAGGGCCGTGCTCAACCTCCTGAGTTCTGCGTGCAACTTGTTCTGTTTTGGTTCTAAGACGGGGTCTCTTGTAACCCAGGCTCGCTTTGAACTCTCCAGTTCCTGCCACTCTTCCCGAGTTCTGGGACGACTAGTGTGCGCCCCCAGCTGCAGCTGGGACCAGTCAGCTGCACCACAGCACTGCGGGGGTTCATCCTTGTTAGTGAGCTTGGGAAGTTGTTTTCTTAGAATTCGGGTTTACTTCTTTCCTGAAAGGAGTTTTGTAGCACTGATAAGGGAAGAGTCGGGGAGTTACAAAATAATCGCTTGAGAGTAATGTCTGGAAATTGACAAAAATCTACACCTGGGCGGGTTGATGCTAATGGCACCCACATGTATTCAGTGACGATCAAAAAACTCTCCCACCCCACCAGAGCTTCACTAGAAGCCTGCCTGTCAGCACAGGCAGGAGGTGGAGGTGGGAGAATCCTGAGTTCAAGGACAGCCTGAGTTACCTACCTGAGAGCCTGTCTCAAATAAACCACTTTTTGGTTTGGTTTGGGTTTTTTTTGTTTGGTTGTTTGGTTGTTTGGTTGGTTTTTCGAGACAGGTTATCTCTGTAGCTTTGGAGCTGTCCTGGAACTAGCTCTTGTAGACCAGGCTGGCAATGAACTCAGAGCGATCCACCTGCCTCTGCCTCCCTAGTGCTAGGATTAAATGTGTGGGCCGCCACCACCTGGCCAGTTTTTGATTTTGTTAGGAATATTTCTTAGACGAGCCTCTCTGCCAACACAAATAATTCCAATCAGACCAAATTAGACCAAGTAAAAGATGCCCATGTTTGATGCAGCACTCCTGGGTGGCACCGGTAAAGCATGACAAGGGGAAGAGAGAGAAGGGGAGACCACGTGTTCATTTTCTGGGGTACATCCCAAATACCCTGTGGGGGAGTGGTCCTGACTCTTGGATATAGAAACCTCAACTCAAGTCAGGCTACTTCGTGCGACCGTGGGGTGACATTGGCGAAGGGGGAATTCTTGGGCTCATGCTCAGTGAGAGACGTGGCTGGAGTGGCATCTGTTTACTGCCATCCTGGAAACCTCAGGCAGCTGTTTCTTGAGGGAGATGAGAAGGCAGGTAGCTAGGAGAAAAAAAATTATTATTGGCCCTATGAATGGGGCTAGCAGATAAATCCAGATTTTAGTTGTTAGGTGTCCTTGATCCAGAAGAGTTGGTACAGGTGTTGACATTGTCTGGAGAGCGCTTTGTAAGTTGGTCTTGGCCCAGACGGCCAGAGTGACCTGCAAAATATGCTTGAAAATGGATGGGGTTACAACAGGCTCTGGAAGACTGTTAGTTGTTTGTTTGTTTATTTTTACTTACCAGACCTGATTTTTGATACAGCAGTAGAACTTTTTCCAGAAACCTGTAGGTATCTGTAAGAGAACTGGAACAGATTTACATCTTGGTGTCATAGCAAAAGGCTATTGCTTTAGGTTAAAAGGTTTGCGCATTTTTTAGAAGACAATTAAAGGGAATTGGGAACTCTGGGTTTTTAAGATACACCTGTTAATCTGAACTATGAAGCCTGTGAAAGAGGCACACCTGTTTGTATTTTAGCAGGAAACTTAACAAATGTAGTGATGAGCTACCAGTACCTTAAGTTATCAAATGCCATGGATGAAGTCATAAGTTAACAGTACCCTAAGTCATCAAATGCCATTAGACAGTTCTAAGGGGATAAATGGGCAAAAATGAGACACCTTTTTTTAGCTGTGCAGGCAATCCCAAGTCTCTTCTTAGTCCTTGGAGAACATCAGCCTAGAGGCAGTGCTTGCCATTAGCTGCTGAGTACAAGAGGCCCCAAGATTTTCCTGTGGGGGGAAGATTTAGTATACCTGTCTTGGCAGGATGAAAAGTTCGAGTCCCCAGGTGGCATCCAGGAAGGTGAAGAGGTGGAAGGCCGCTTTTTGCTGTGTGGGTGTCTTTGCCAAACCCAAAGGCAAGCCTCAAGGCAGAAGATCTTTGTAACCACGGATCTTCTTGGAGGAGCTATAGGATGCTGTGGGGGCTGGCATGTCTCTGTGTTAGAAGCTCTTTTGGTAAATGCCATACTCTCAGATCTGTAAAGGAGTAAAGAGAGCACTAGAAACGTGCAGACCAAGTAGACAAAATGGCTGAGTTATATAGAAAAGAGAAGCTGGGGAACTTCAGGGTAGGGGCAGGGTACGCCTGCCAGGCTGGCTCTGTGACAGGCACTTGGAATGCTGAGAGATAAGTTAAGTAGGCACCTCACTTAGACACTTGACCCAAGGTTCTTTGAGACCTAACAAGATCCACCTGCCTCTGCCTCTGCAGATTATAGGCTTGCACCACCACACCCAGCCCCAGGCCAGCTTCCTTACTCAGCAGGTAAAGGTGCTGCCACCAAGCCTCATGGCCTCAGGATTCCCAGGACCCAACTACGGAAGTCGGGAGTCATCCTCTGCCCTCTGAGTGCATGTCAGGGGACGTGAGCACTACATACTACATCAGATTTAAAAGGCTGAAATACTAAAGAGAAGAGGCCTGTGGGTGGAGCCTCCTGACCAGCACTACACCTCAGACTTCCAGCTCTGAACACGGGTAGTGATGGGCACAGGACAGGTCAAGGCCATGTTGCTGAGGCCTCCATGACTGATGGGCAGACCCCGGGGCACCCTGAGGGACCAGAGCAGGTGCACCTGCCCTGCTTCCCAAGGCCAAGCCCCACCATCTGTAGGCTGCAGGAAGAAGCCAGCAACAGAACTGCCAGCCCTGCTTTTAACTTCCTGCATGTATGTCCCACGCTACCGTCTCGCCAGCAAGAACCACACGGGACACAGGATTCTTCTGCAGTAAAGCTTTAATGCCCCTTGGGAGAGCGGGCATCAGCCAACATGGCCGGGGACCCAGATAAGATGGAACCCATCCCTTATAAAGGAAACAGACCCTGCTTTGGACGTGTCATTCCTGGATTGGTCAACTGCTCCCAGTCCCAGGTGAAACCTTGGGAGTAGTGGAAAAATACCAACACGTGTGAGCTTTCTAGCTCACCTGGCGGTGCAGCGCCATCTATGGTGGAGAGTGTGGTTGCGGCCTTCTACATCTCCCCCTAATTTTACTTCTTTGCAGAAAGGCAACTCCCTAGGAAGGTAAAGATAGAGGTCGCACTTCCCAAAATGAAAACATTAAAATGGGCTTACACGGAATCTGTCCCTAGGCTCATGACACCTGGAACCTATCCGGCCTGCCCTCTGCCAATTTTCTGGGAAAGGGAATATACGGCAGGAAACCCTTAAGCAGAGCGACTTATCTCTCAGAGAGGGCCATTCTCTGTGCGATGCTTTTCAGCTCCACAACCTTCAGGGCTAGCTAAGCCAAGCACTCCACCCTGTGCAATGGACCATAGTCCTAGGGGTGCAGGAGCTGGTTGGCTTAAACCTTACTGCTTTAACATAGATAACCACACATCAGTAGAGGCCCCCTGTTCCAGGGCAGCCAGCGCTTGTGCAATAACCACTTTGTCCCTACGACTTTGGGATTTGAGTCAGCAGACCATCCAGAGGAGAAACACTATTCCATAGCATAGGACTGTTCCAAAACACTTCCACCCCCACCCATTCTTTGAAGTAGGGGATGAAGGACACAATCCAGGACTGGAATTCTTTGACCAGGCTTATGTCCACTCGCGTGGAGTTGATTGTCATGATGGACCATCTCAAGGAGGACAGCAAATCATCAAAATTCTCCTGCAAGATACAAAGACAATTCTCGGGACAAGTTAGCCACTTTTATAAAGTTCTCATATGGTACACTGGTCACACATAAGGCTGGAGTTTTCCATTCACAGCCCAATTGGGCAAGCTGCCATAAGCTATCCACCTGTTCTTTATTCTACCTCTAATAGATGTATCTATGGTAGCCTGTTGATCCAGGGCTGTAGCCACTGTGGTAGATACCTGATTGAGGGTCTCTGTTTTTTATGATATAGGCCGTGTTGCCCCAGTGGCGCCTAGGAAAAACCCAGGCCCTGTTTGTTGATATAAGGTTTAAGATTTATTGGCTCCTGTATTCCTTGCCGGTACGGTGGCCTCGGGCTCCAGAGCTTGCCCGCCATCCAAGGGCTGTGTGCGGCCCTGGGCCTGTTCGCTGCGCGGATCCCCGTGTCCCAGGCCAGGAAGTGGCGGCTCCACCCCCAGACGCCCCTGCCTTCCCCGCGGGGCTAGCCTAGTCCTCCGCGGCTGTGTTGGTGGCAGAGTGTGGCGGGAGCCGACACTCAGACCGAGGCGGCACAGGCCGGCAATATCTCAAGGTCCGCGCCAGAGCCGCTGAGGCTCAAGGGGCCGATGGGAGAGGCGGCGACCAGGGCCGCTTTCCTACTAGCCAACTCTCAACACCTGTGCCACAGCAAAAGCGGTTGTAAACTCTCACAGATCCAGCCAACGACCCAATCACCCCAAAATCCAAGGGCCCTTCGCATCCATCTCCCTGCGGATCCTGAAACACCAGACAAGCCAAGCGTACACACAGCAATCTTTCAGGAGGACTTGAGTTCTTAAAATGCTAAGCTGTTCTTAAAAACTTAAGTCGCACTATGTAGATGTAATACGGTATTGCCTGTTTACTGCGTCTAAACCTTAATTGCGCTTTTATCATGATAATTACGACCAGCCCTGCCTGAAGTCAGCATAGTTTAGCGTAGCCAAATGGAACCAGAGCCATTTTAGCCTCAGAGACCCTCATAGTTTCAGGTACATTGTAAGCCCTCTGGCCCGGCTGCCTGTGGCACCGCTCTCACTCTTGGCATTGCTGTGACATCCTCCAGGCCAGGCACCAACCGAGCCGCACCAATTGAGCCGGCGCAACGTGCTCCCCACCATAGCCACAGAGCAAAGCTCCGCTCCAGCCGCCCTCCAGCCCCAGCTGCACCCACTCCGAGCCCAAACCGGTGTACGGAGCAAAGCGGAACTCAGAGAAGCAGGCTTGCTGCTCTGCAAGGACCTCATTTAATCTTTTAGGGAATTTGGGCGTCGTTTAGTCTCTTTGGCTGCTTCCTGCTGTTATTGGGCCGCTGAATTTTAGGGGTATACACTATAACATTTCAGGAGGTCTCGGTGATTCAAACCACATAAATCCCAAGTACACCCTTAGGCTCTCCTTTTCTGTGGAGACGAAAACAGAACCTCTTTCCCAAAACATCATATTCTTAAGCCCATGTTTTAAATTTAAACTACCTTTTTTAGCAGTTTTTAAATTCAAATATCTTTCTCCTGTCCCGTACATAAAAAACAATATGAACAACATAACATAAAGCTTTTGACCTTGTAAATCAGCCTTCTCCCCCATTTTTACTTTTTTAAAATCATTGGGGGGTCCTTTTTAACTTATTTTCTTTTCTATCTCCCCCATTCTTTACCGGGGGGTCATTTTTAACTTATCTGGGTGCGCGCACAACCTCCCACTGCTGCTCAGTTTCTGATATGCTCTCTGGACTTTAGAACGTACCTCTCTGAGCACGCATGCCTGCAGTTCTGAATCCTCCTTGTGTCCAAGGGGTCTCCGGCGGTGCAAAGTTCTTCTTTTTCTTCTTCCTCTTCCCAGGTTTCGGCACCAGTTGTCCCACGCTACCGTCTCGCCAGCAAGAACCACGCGGGACACAGGATTCTTCTGCAGTAAAGCTTTAATGCCCCTTGGGAGAGCGGGCATCAGCCAACATGGCCGGGGACCCAGATAAGATGGAACCCATCCCTTATAAAGGAAACAGACCCTGCTTTGGACGTGTCATTCCTGGATTGGTCAACTGCTCCCAGTCCCAGGTGAAACCTTGGGAGTAGTGGAAAAATACCAACACGTGTGAGCTTTCTAGCTCACCTGGCGGTGCAGCGCCATCTATGGTGGAGAGTGTGGTTGCGGCCTTCTACACATGTAGGTGTGCTCATGTGAGTGCAGCAGAGGCTTGCGACCCCCGGAGCTGGAGTGCTGGGGACTGAGCTCAAGTCCACTTTATCCTGTGAACTGTCTGTCCAGCCCTGGTAGGAAGATGATGAGTTCTGGGCCAGCCTTGGCTATGGAGTGAGACCCTGTTGGTGCGGGGGTGTTAATTATCACTGGACAAGCCTGGCAACCTGAATTTGGGTCCCCAGAAACCACGTAAAAACTGGATGCAGAAGTGTCTTCAGTTCCAGCATACCCTACAGGGAGATGGGAGGCCAAACAGGAGAGCCTCCAGGAGTGAGGACTGGCTAGCTTGGTATACGCAGCCGTGGATGAGAAGGTGGTACGTGACCTATACTGAGATTATCCCTGACCTCTCTGCAGGCACCACGGTACACACCTGGACTCACACAGACATACACAGAATAAATAAAAGTGAAAAATAGTTAGAGAATACAATTATTTGGTGACACATGAGCGTTTTGTGACCCAACATGTGCTATGTCGGCAAAGTTTTGTTGCCACATGGCCTGCCCATTGTGTCAGCTTTGGTACTAGGATAGCAAAGTTGAGTAGTTGCTGGTCATGACAGTGACTGGGGAGCCTAGGAAACTGGCCCTTTGCAGGGAAAGACTGTGTCATTGTCCTCTCCCCAACCTGCCATCTCATCCCTACTTCTAGACTCTTCCCTCCTGTCTTCTCCAGCCCCTGTGCTTGCAAATCCTCAGCCCCAGCCCTTCTGAAGCCCTGCCACCTCTCTGGCTGCTGAGACAGGGATCTTGCCCTGGTGGGGAAGCTCTGATCCCTGTGGCCAGTGCTCTACTGTCTTCAGGAGGAAGCTGGTCTTATGGAGGTTCCACCTCCTGCCTGTCGAGGGACAGCCTTCACATGCCCCACTCCAGCTGACAGAAGGTGGCTCTGGCCTCTGCAGATCTTGTAGCCAGATGAATAACACATCTTTCTTCTCTCTTGTAGGAAGCCCGTAGCCAGTGGTGCCCCCAAGACAAAAGGAAGAAGAGTTCCAGGTGAGCTCTTTAAGGAAAGTGTTTTGTTTTGTCCTCATTAACGATTTTTGTTTATTTTTTTTCAATTACTTGTGTATTGATCTCTTTGGGGGGTGTGCATGTCGTATCATGAGTATAGAAGTCAGAAAGGAACATGTGGGAGTCAGTTTGTCATCAATCAAGGTGGGCAGCAAGCAAGCACCTTACATGCAGAACCTTCCTGCTGATTGTTCTCTGAGAAACAGTCTCATGAAGCCCAGGTTGTCGGTCAGCTCCTGATCCTCCTGCCCCAACCTCCCAAGTGCCATCTAGTTCATGAAAGGGGTTTCTTGGGGGCCGGGGAAGACAGACACAAATCTGACACTTCCATTGCTCAGGGGCATGCTTTTGGGGACTCAGGGTTGTCTTTGTCCCCGAGGTGTCGTGTGACTGTGGTTGTCCTTTGGAGAGTGCTCGAGATGTGCACAGACCACAGATCCAAGTTCCATCCAGAAACCTGTGGAGCTGCCCGGTGTGGGTGCTGAAACCAACTCAGGTGCCTAGAAGAGCAGCAAGTGCTCTTCCAGCCTCGTAGGCTTGATGTTTATTTTTATTTATTTTTTTATTTTTGTAATTACACTTTGTGTGGGGCAGGTAGCACACATGGCATACATATGGGGGTTAAGCATAATTTGGGCAGTTGTTTCTCTCATTGCACCATAGGAGTCTATGAAGTATTAGACTCAGACCCTCAGGGTTGACAGTGATCACTGGACCTGGTGGGGTTTGGTCTTAGGGATGGAGCCCAGGGCCCCACATTTGCTAGGCAAGCACCTAACCACTGACCTACATCCTCAGCAGATTCGTTTGTTTGTTTGTTTACTGCGATGGCAGAAGTAGAATTAGGGCCCTCACTGTGCCAGCTGAGCACTGTGCCACTGAGTGGCCCTGGCCTGGCAGTTTTGTGTGTAACCTATGACATGTTTGCATGCTGCCTGGTTTTGTTAACACTGGCCAGGACACACGGCCCTGGCTCAGCCGCCGCCAAGTGGGTCTGGATCTGTGTGTGAGTCTCATGAGGGTCCCACCCGTGATAAAGGCTGGAGTGGGTGGAGGAGGAAAGAGCATGGACATAGACCTCCCCAACCCAACGGTACAGAGTCTGACACGACTCACGTGTGCCCCGTCTTCTGTGCCCCTGGGCTGCTGTGGGCTCTCCTGCCTTTAACTTTGTTAGTTTTTAATCTGCTATCTTCATTTCGTTGAGAAACATCAGTGGTTGAGATTACAAACGAACACAGACCAGCTATAATGAGAAATCTGGAGTCTTCCATGGTTTGCAAACAGGGTCTGGGAGCTGGCCTGGGCGCATAGACCAGTAGGCCTCCTTGTCCTGGCTGCAGGCTCAACATGTTTAAACTGAACCAGGGTCAGATTCCTACATCTGGGCTGCATTTTCCAAGCTTTTTCCTGGCACAAGCCCCAGGCAGACTGGCCTTTTTTACATCCTTTACCTTTGCTCTCAGAGTCTCTGTGGGATCTCAGCGAGAAACCCCCAAATCCATGCCAGCATGGCCATTCCCTCATAACAGGAATTCCCTCATAATAGGAATGGGTCTTTCTCCCTCTGATTTAAAGATAGGAAGGTGGGAATAGCAAGATCTCGGTGGTCAGCCCAGCTTTACTGTACTGAAGCACAAAACAGAGGTGGACTCACCAGAGAGGGGTAGACCCAAAATGCTGTGGAATTTTTGTTGTTTTGTGTTTTGGTAGGCGGGAGGGGGTGTGTGCACATGAATGTAGATGCTCTTGGACACCAGAGAGAGTGTTGAATCTCCCAGAACTGATGTTACAGTTGTAAGCATCCATGTGGGTGCTGGGACCCTAACTCCAGTCCTCTGCGAGAGCAACAAGTGCTCAACCACTGAGCCATCTCTCCTGTTCCTTTTTTAAAAAGTTGCCCTTGTTTTCTTAAGGTGAGGGGATACCATGGTGCACATATAGAGGTCAGAGGAAGGCTCTTGGGAGTCGAACCGAGGTCATCAGGCTTGGTTGCAAGCCCTCCACCCAATGAGCCACCCCACTGTCCCCTGGCTTTCACTTTCTAGAATGTTTCTATCTTTGAACTTACTTGGCACTTGCTCCTACTCCAAGGACCCACGTACAAGAGACGTTCTATAAGTGTCTTATAAACACTGAGTGTCCCGTGAAGATCCTACATGCAGTAGCTGCTATGTGCATACATGGGAAGACTGAAGGAGCCAGTCTGCAGGGGGCAGTAAGGCTGATGCTTTTCCTGTCATTGAGCATGAAGGATCAGTGGCCCCGGCTCTCCAATGTGGGGTCCCGGTCATGCCCTGTGTCTTCATGGTGCAGTATTCCTGTTCTCTAACAAGCACTGTGTCGTCTGCAGGAGGAAGAGTGGTCGAGTCCAGATATCTGGACTATGAAAAGAAAACTAAGAAGGTAATGGAGTCTTTTACTCTTGGAGCCACTATGAATGGGTGGAGAGCACGTGGCAGCTGCAGCCTGATCCTGGAAGACACCACTGGGACCTTTGCAGCCTCCAGGTTTTGGGCACAGTCCTGAGTCTCTGAGAGTGGCACCAGTGTCCGTCAGTCCTATGTACCTCCTCTGCCCCTCTTGCTTTGGGGGTCTCTGTTCTGTCAACTCTGTCCAGTCTGTCCTCTGGCACTATCCCCTCCATACCCGGGAGGCTCCTGAGTGATGGGCACTGACAGCGGCATTCGGTGTGGGTCACAGGCACAGCTGGCGGGGGGACTTTTCCATCCCACCCAGAATGATGTGAAGTGTCCGACTTTGGTGACATTCACTTCTGCAACTTTTTCAGCTGTCAATAAGCAAGGCTGGCAGGTCTTCCTGAGGCCCACACATGTCCCTGGCACCCCAAAAGCTGCAGTGCATAGCAAGAATGGGGGAAATGTGTTCGGGTCAGGGAGTGCCCTGGAGAGTTGAGCCAGCTGCAGGCTCATTCCTGTGGGGACACATCCCTGGAGCACAGGATCCAGGTTCCTGGTTGTCTATCAGTGTTAGGGTGCACTTTTGAGCACAGGCTTGGTTTATGATTATCAGAGGGTTATGTTCCCATCTGCCTGGCCTGTGCCCCAGGAAATGTGGTGAGGGTTCCCAGGATTCCTGACGCTGTGACTGGTAGTCTGGTTTAAGGGAAGGGATTCTCACATCACCCTGTAGACAGCTTCCCAAGTTACTTATCCCTGCTTCCATTCACCCTGTGGCTGTTGCTTCCTTGAAGGCTTGGCCACAATGCCCCCGTGTGTCTATATAAGGTATTTTGGTTCTGGTACCCATTAGGTGACCTGGATCTGACTGGAGTCATTGGGTGTCTATTGTCATGGTAACATTAGCCCACTGCTTTCTCCTGAGGCTGAATGGATCTTAGAAAGGCTGATCCAGGGTGGAGTCCTCTCACAGGTTTATTCTTGGAGTATCTTATGAGATGTCCTGAGTGGAGCCACTTCCAGCTGAGCAGCCCTTTCCCTGAGTGTGGGGCAGATGTTATTGAGTTTCAGATTTCAGTTTTGGATAAGGAGTGCTCGGGCTGTGTTGTATGTTCCCGTTCCTCCTGGAAGCTGACTAATAGGAGACCTGTGGAGACCTGTATGTTTGGCATCACCAAAACCTACCCAGTGGTTATTCAAACTGCCCCACCATTTCACATTTCTCCCAGGCACACTTCTGTGATTTCAGTAGGTGTCTCCAAGACAGTTGATGGTGGGCATTGCTCTGCATCGGTCCTTGTTCTTTTTCCTGTGTGTGTGTGTGTGTGTGTGTGTGTGTGTGTGTTTGTGTTTGTGTGTATTGCAGGTTGTACAATCATGCATGTACACATGGATGGATGCCAGAGTGAAATATTAGGTGTCTTTCTTTTGTGACAGGATCTCACTGAACTGCCAGCTCTCGGGATCCTTTTGTGTTCCTCATCCTTTGCTAGGCTGAGAGGTTCTCATGAATTTATTTCTGTGTAGATGTTGGGGATTCAAACTCAGGTCTTAAGACTTGCCAAGTGACTGCCAGACCATACACCACACAGCCCTGCTTGTTGGCCATTAAATTCTCACATCGTTGCTGGTTTGTTTGTTCAAATATTTTTCACCTTGGACATTTTCTCACTAGTGAGGCTGAGGGTTTTCAGTTGTTGGCTTTCATGACCTGTTGTCAGCAGCCATAGGCAGCAGCTCTCATGTCATTTTGAGCGCAAGTTCTAAATTTGCTTTTGAAAGACCAGCCAGGCGGTGGTGGCAGGCGTAAGTTTAAGGCTAGCCTGGTCTACAAGGGGTAGTTCTAGGACAGATAGGTCTGTTGCACAGAGAAACCCTGAAGCATGATTAATAAAAGCTCAGGGTCAGAAATTGGATTTCAACCTGAAGGTCTAAAAAGCAAAACAGCTAGCCACTGGCTCTTGCCTCTACATCAGTCTGAAATGGCGATCCTGCCTCCAGATTTCTCAGAATGAGACTGTTGTCTGAGAACTGTCTCCTCCATCTTATTCCTCTGTAGGGCTGGGGTTAAAGGTGTGTGTCACCATAACCTGGTCTGTAAGGCTGATCCAATGGGACTGTTTTAATCTCAGACCATTAGGCACTCTTTATTTATTAAAATACAAAAACCCTATCTCAACCCTCCCCCAAAATAAAAGACCAATATTCCATTATGGATTTTTCTTCCTTTTTTTCTTTTATAGACAGTGTCTCTCTACATATCCCTACCTGACTGGTTCTTACAGAGATCCACCTCCCTCTGCCTCCTGAAGGCTGGAATTAAAGACAGGCGTCACCACATCCAACCGCGATTGTTGGTCATATGTTGTTGGACCTTCTTTAGACTGCCAGTTCCCAAATGATGGCACAGAGACTTCTTATTAATTATGAAAGCTTGACCTTAGTCTAGACTTGTTCCAATTAGCTCTGCCGAGTGGTGGTGGTGGCACACACCTTTAATCCAACATTCAGGAGGCAGGCAGATCTCTGTGAGTTCAAGACCAGGGCAGCAGGACTGTTTCACAGAAAAATCCTGTCTCCAAAAAAAAAGAAAGAAAAAAAAAACTAGCATGTTTGTATTAATCTACATTCTACTGTGTGACTCATTACCTCTCCTCTATACTGCTGACTCCCTCAGTGTCTCGCCAGCTTAATTGTGAGAGCCTCTGATTCTTCCCGAGTTCCCTTCTCTCCTGCCTAGCTACTGGTCATTCAGGGTTTTTTAACCAATCAGAAGGCGCCTTGGGCAGAGGCACATCTTTACAGTGTACAAAAAGATTATCCCACAGCAGTCAGGTATGTACACAGATGGTGAGGATGTAGTTCAGGCCTTCATGTGCCAGAGCCCAGCACCTGCTGGGGATAGCCTGTGTGGAATCCCAAATCAATGTCGGGGACATGCTGGCATGGGAGTCTCAAGACCTGAACCCTGCGTCCCTCCTTAGCATGTGGCTCTTCTTGGGTTCCCACAGACTTCCATGTATGATGTGTGAGGGTGGCATCTGGCTTCAGCACATGCCATTTTTAGTCTGGAATTCTTAAGGGTGTGGTTTTGAAACATTTTAATTGGCATTGAGTGTACAAATAATAAGATTCATGGTGACTTTTTTACAACTTAACTATATTTTTATTCTTTAGAGTAGGGTTCGGGCCAACTGTACATATGGTTATCAGAGGACAACCTGTAGGAATTGATTCTACCCTTCCACCACATGGGTCCTGCGCATCAAATTGGTTTGGCAGTCTTGGTGGCAAGCACCTTTACCCACTGGCCCAACTTTTTGTTTTTAGCTCCTGGTGCTACAATTGAATATAAGCCCTTTCCCAGCAAACCATTCAGAAGAGTTTATCGGATCCCCTGGAGTTACCACACGGTGCTGGGAGTTGCATCCAAGTTCTCCTCTTAATCTCTGAGTCAACTCTTCAGCTCCTTGTCACACTCAGTCCAGTTACCTTCACAGTGGGTTCTTTAGTAGGTCTGACCCTAAACCCCACAGCCCTTCTGTGGAGTATCACTCGATGGAGCCAGGTCTGCGTGAGCGTGTGCTCCCTTATGCAGACTGGTCTGAGGGGAGGGCACAGGCACAAGCAGTTGTAGAACACGATGACTCCGAGTTCTGGAGCCGAGGCCGCAGCAGTCCCAGTGTGATCGTGGCCAGGGTAGTCAAGAGCCCCACTGTCAGGCAGGCAAGAAGCAGAGCTCGCGCTTTGTTCTTCACAGCTGGTTCTCTTCGTGCCCTTGAGGGCTTGGCTGGCAGCACCCACGCAGGGTGGGAGTCTGCAGCCTACTGGCCTGGACACCTAGGGCCATTGCAGGTGGTTGCCCAGAGTGACCCTCAGACTTGGCAAACTTCTTCATTCTAGTCTGAATAGGCTTGGGTAGTTTTGACAAGGAGTAGGTTTTAGTTTTCCTGTTCCATCCTGATGCCTCCTTATTTCCCACGGAGTGTCCCCAGACCCAGTGGTGAATGAGAATGAACCCCGATACAACCCCCACCGTGCTCCTTGACTTTCTTGTACCTGACAGCCTGGCACCTGCTGCTGGTGTTTATGAGCTTTGTAGACTATGCCAGTGGAGAAACTCAGTGTCTTAAGTCCAGAGTAATGTGTAGAAGTCAGTTGCCAGCCCCTCCACAGCACACACAAACACACGCCTATCGAGATGGCAGTCCAGCAGGTGTGCCATTATTTCTCGTGTCTGATGAATGTAACTGTCCACTGTTTAACTGTCCTGTATTCACAGTCTCAAAACTCCTGCTTCTCCGTCTGACCTCTGACTGTTTCCATAACAGGCTTCTGTGTCCGCTGAAGGGAAGTCACCTGAGGGAAGAAAGACCAGCACATTGCAGAAGACCAAAGGTGAGTGCTAGGGGTGGAGCGGTGGGTGGGAAGGAGCTGCCAGGCCTCCTCCAGGGCAATCAAGGCAACCCCTCACAGACATGTCGACAGTCTAGCCTGATCCAAACAGTCCTGCAATTCCCAGGTGATCCTAGATTGCGTCAGGTTGTCTGTGAAAATTTAGCATCAAGGGTCTCTGTCAGAAAGGATGTGGTTCAACTGTGTAATGGGAGCATAGGCAGAGTGTCTGAGGCCACAACCATATATCCACGAACTACTTGCAGATCCAGGGAGCAGGCTGGGATTGGCCAGAAGCTGCTACTTGCTGTTAGTTTAGGGATGCTGCAGAAACTATAACCAGTGGGGTGCCTGACATTTGAACACTTGGGAGGTGGAGGCAAGAAGATCAGAAGTTCAAGGTCATCCTTGGCCACATGGTCTACATTGAAGCCAGGGTGTACATGAGACCCTATCTTAAAAACAGGAACAAAATTTCTCTGTTCCCAGGCAGGGATGAGATCAGCACATGAGCCTGACTGGGACATTTTCATGTGACTTTGTGAGCATTGTGCCTGAAGATGCACGAGTCAGGAGTCAGGACCTGCCTGGGCCTAAACAGGATGCTCACCTAACAGTGACTGACTAGGGTTAGGGTGTATGCAGACATTTTATTTGGATTTTGGCTTCTGATGGATGAACCACAGCTGCTGGTTGGGCACTTGGTGCACAGGATGCCCCTGGCTAGGATCTAGTTGGCCCAGAGGTCTGAGTATCAAAGTTGAGGAGCGTTGTTTGTTTGGTTTTGTTTTTCTCGTTTTGTCGTCATTGTTCCCGATGTAATGTCACATGTAATGTCAGAGGACAACGCTGTGGAGTTCTCTCTCTCCAGCTTCCTGTGAGTTCCAGGGATCGAGCCCGTCATGGGTCTTGCCAGGCAAGGAAGTGTCTTTATGGGCTCAGCCAGCCAAACCATCCCATTTTTTTGACACAGGGCATGAAGTTTCTTGACTCTTCCCTGCTCGGCCCTGCTGTAAAAGCAGAAAATAGAGTCCTTGCCCACCTCTCTCACAGGCCACCACTTTTTTAAAAGAATAGATTCTTTTTTATATTTAGAATTGCAGGTTGTGGTGTATGGGTGTAGTCAGCCCAGGGCTTGTCCAGCTAGGGAAGGATGTGCCCTCCACAAAGAAGAAAGACTAAGCCTAATAGCACCATTAGTCTATTTCTAATAGACTAATAAATTAGCCCTTTAGTCTATTTCTGTGGCTGTAACAGAATGCCTATGCCTGAGACGGTGACAGGTTTTTATTCATCTTTGAGGCAATGTTTTACTGTGTGGCCCAGGCTGTCCTGCAACTCATCAAGATCCCCCGCCTCTGCCTCCTGAGTGCTTGACTAAAGGAGTGTGCCACTACATTCTGCTTGGTAGTAATTTGCTCTTCTGAGAAGAGATTTGTTGGGGCTAGAGAGATGGCTCAGAAGTTAAGAGCACTGCCTGATCTTCCAGAGGTCCTGAGTTTGATTCCCAGCAACCACATGGTAGCTGACAACCATCTATAATGGGATCTGGTGCCCTCTTCTGGCCTGCAAGGATACATGTAGGCAGAACATTGTATATCTAGTAAAATCTTAGAGAAAAGGCAGAGGTAAATCTTTTTTGTTTGTTTTTTTTTCAAGACAGGTGTCTCATGCAACAGTCCTAGTTGTCCTGGAACTCTCTCTGTAGACCAGTCTGGCATTGAATTCACGAAGATCTGCCTGCCTCTGCCTCCCTAGTGCTGGGATTAAAGGCGTGTGCTGCCACCACCTGGCAGTGTGTTCGTTTTTCAAGACAGGGTTTCTCTGTATAACCCTGGTTTGTCCTGGACTTAGTTCCATTAGACCAGACTGACCTTGAACTCACAGAGATCAGCCTGCCTCTGCCACCCAAGTGCTAGAATTAAAGGTGTAAGCCCTTAGGATTAAAGGAGGTGGCCCCACCAAAAAAAAAAAATACATCTTAAAAGACTTAAAAAGGTTTCTCCCATGTGAGATAACTCAGCCAGTAAAGACATTGGCTACATGCCTGGTGACCTGAGTTCAATCCCTAGGACGAGCATGGAAGAACTTCAGCCCAAACAGTCACACTCAATACAGTAAATAACTTATTAAAAACAGAAGGCAATTAAAGAGGCTATCAAGATCCCGGTTCTGTAGTCTATGCCCAAGAACAAGAGACCTGAGAAGCTGCCCCTCGCCTCAGCTGGGAGCTCACAGGTGCAAGAGTCTAGCACCCACACACCCTGGAAAAAAGAGTCCTGGTGGCCCCAAGCTGTATTTTACCAAGGGGTGCATGCTCAATGGCACTGACCGTGGCATTCTTCTCTGGGCAGAAGACAGCCTAGTGATGGGAGCAGGAGGCCTGCAGTCCACCATGCTGGAAGGGCACAGCACTCCTCTACCCTCCCTAGACCTTTTGTCCATCAAAAGTAACTGGTTTCTTTTAGCCCCTCGAGACCGTGCTTGTAATGAGGACCCAGCCTTGGGCAGCCCTTTTCACCAGTTTGACTCACTGCTGTGAGACCAGCATGTGCCTTTCATACACACCAGGCCTGGGAGTGGGTCCCAGGTGTTCTCTCCTGCCAGGCGGGGTGGCAGATCCCAGGTGGGGTGGTGGCAGCTGCATCTCCAAAAACTAAGGGAAAGAATGAAATGGTCTATTTTAGACACAAGCATGTCGATTACGGCTCCCCAACCAGCCATGACAAAGGCAAAGAAAGCTGAGTCCACGTCCTGTGCCACTCGGAAAAAGACACCCCTTCCCAAGAAGAAACAGGTGAGCACTGGGGGAGTGGGCAGTGGGTAGGTCTGACTCCCAGCAGCTGAGGCTCCAGGGCAGAGGCAGCCAGTCCTCCAGGATGGAGGCTAGGGCTATGGTGCCCATATACTGAGTGGGGAGACACCCATACACTTCTGGGCAAGATGTGACCTGACTCCATCCCCAGCCCCATGGACACTATTTGTTTTTGAACCTATAAAGTACACAGAGGTTGGGGTTCTGCCATGCCTGGAAGAGCCAGGTCAAAATGGCTTACTGGGAACTGAACAGCAGGACTCTTTCAGGATCTGCAGGAGACCATGGTGGACATGATGGAGTCGCAGACACTGCTGATGACCCTGCTGTCTGTGAAGGTGAGCTTAACTGGGCCTCATGAAACACCATGTGTCTTCTGTCACCTCCCCACCTCACCTGAGTTGGTCTTGTGCCCCACAGATGGAAAAGAACCTGACTCTGATGGAGGAGAAGGCTGAGAAGGAATTGGCGGCCATGGACCGTGAGAAGGAGCGTCTGCAGCAGCGGGTGCTCGAGCTGCGTCGCAAGCTGCTGCTTCAGCAGAAGCATCAGGAGCTGGCTACCATTCTGGATGCCCAGGTGGGTTTGAGCATGCTCCTGAGGCCAGGGGTGCATGAGGGAGCCAGGATCAGGATGCAACCACTTGCATTCTGCCCACTCTGCTTAGGCTTCTGATATGAGTGTAATGTATGGGACTCCTGTCTCTGCCACACAGTGCACAGAATCCTTGGCACCTGCCAGCTTTGATGTTGTCCCACCGTGGAGCTTAGCACAGCATCAGTTCCCCATCCAGGGCAGGTCAGAGGGGGTCCTGTTACCTGGAGGCTGGCCCATGAGACTGGAGACTGCAGGGCTTAGCACATTCAAGGCCCTTCTTGTGCGAGTGAGCACAGTGTGTCTTATGGTGTCCCCTTCTGCCTGCAGATAGAGGCGCTGACCCCTTTCCAGGCTGTAGCAGAGCGCTTCAAGGAGCAATACAAGACACTGGCTACAGCCTTGGACGCAACTCGACATGAGCTGCCCGTGCGGGGCATCCACATGCAGGGATCTGGGCAGGAGCTCCTAGGTAGGAACAGTCCTGCTGTGCGGCCTTGCCTCAGCAGAAAGGAACCCCAAGGCTCACATGCACCATATTCTAGGTGCCTCTACCCTGGGGGTAGTGTTGGAACCCGTGTGGAATGAATATGGGTAGGACATAGGCAGTTGAGTCAGGATTCCAACCCCAAGCTGGACCTCACTGCTGGAAGATTCTGGGGGCAGAGTGAGGGAGTGACCTATCTACGGGCCCTGAGTCCTGGGCCCTACCAACAGGGTGGGGGTGTTGGAGAGGTCACTTGAGGGATTCTCTGGAGCAGACGTCATCATTAGGACTTTTTAGCTGCACAGTGTTTACTCAACCTGAACTATGTAACAAAAGAAAAAGGTACAGTGACCTACATTTATTGTCTGACTCTTGGGAGGCTATGAGTTCCAGACCAGCCTGAGCTACAACACAGTGAGTCCCTGGGTTCAAAAAAGAGCACAGTGTTGACCTGGAACCTGTAGCGATCCTCCTACCAAACCGCCCCTAGCAAGTCTGTACCCAGCACAAACCCCCTGCGCTGACTGTGAGGTGAGGACTGAGCAGCAGTCTCTGCACTGCAGACACAGCAGGAACAAGTCCTTAACCCTCATGACCATGCTGGCTTGTGTATGGTGCGGGTCTGTGCCTGGGACACACAGCTGCTGCAGATACCAGAATCTCAGCTCTTTAGATCTGGAGGCCAGGAAGTACGGGTCCAGACCACATCTGGCAGGTGCATCCTGCTTGTCGCTCACAGTGGAAGGACAGAGGGTGAGAGAACAGGGCAGCAGCTTGCAGCCCAAAGCCTCAGCTCCCCTGGTCCACAGGAACCCTGCTGGGCAGCTGTCACACAAGCACCTGTGGACTCCCCACTGGGTTTGTCCTTACCAGCTTGCGCTTGGCACTCACACTCCAGGGACGAGTGAGATCTCCTAAGATCCGTCCCTTTGGCCCCGTTCCCTGAGTGTGAGAGAAGAGCCAACTCTGCACAGCTCAAACAGCTGTTGCTTTGGGCACCAGAGTCCTGCTAACAGCCTGTATCTCCACAGATGAACTGGAGCCGGCCCTGAAGACCACCCTGCAGCTCCTGGGCAAGCTGGGCATCTGTTCCCCGGGCGCCAGCGCGCGGGTGCCCGAAGCCAGCGCGCGGGTGCCCGAAGCCAGCGCGCGGGTGCCCGAAGCCAGCGCACGGGTGTTATGCCTGCTGGAGGAACTCAAGGACTTAATTACCAAGAAGGACCTAGAGCTCAACAGGTGTGGGTCAGGCCTCCCCCTTCCCCTCCATCCCTTCCCTCCTCTCTCCATCCTCCCTTTCTTTTCAGTTGGGTTGCTAGAGGTGGAACCTTACCCAGCTGCTATCTCAGGTGAAGACTGTTTGGACTTTTGGGGACTCTGCTGTTGAGTGCCTCACTGCCACCGCAGTGCCTGAATGGTCAGGCTGTATCATTGCTGCCCAAGTGACTGGCAGTTACTGTTCAACTCCTAGCCCACTTCTGAGTTCTGAGACACTGGGACCTTGGGTGCAGTGAAGCCATCGATTCATACTGTGCCAGAGTCCAGCAGAGTAGGACTGGGGACAATAGAGACCTGAGATCTCCATGGGCGAGGAAAGCATCCCATCCCACACTCAGTCTCATGCCCTACACAGGGCAGCTCTGGGCCAGCAAGGGACAGAGGGAACCTTTTCTGATCCTGACAGTTGCTCAACACATGTTAAACGTCGTTCAGAATTCAGTCTTAGCAGGATGTTTGGGGGTTTCTTTTTATTTGTTTTGTTTTGTTTCTACACAGTTTCTCACTCTGGAACTCACTCTGTAGACCAGGCTGGTCTCAAACTCAGAGATTCACCTGCCTCTACCTGCCAAGAGCTGGGATGAAAGCTGTACACCACCTCTGCCTAGCCAGTTTGGTGGTTTCTTGAGGAACATTGTTGTTTTGTGTGTTTTTCTAAGACAAGGTCTCAATCTGTAACCCATTGTGGCTTTGAACTTGCAGAAATCCTCCCACCTCAGCTTGCAGAGTTCTAGAATGGCAGGCATGAACATCACACGTGTTGGGTTTTTGGTTTTGTTTTTTTTACGTATTTTTATCTGTTTGAACACGCATGCCAAGGCATGAGTGTAAAGGTCAGAGGACAGCTTTGGGAGTCTGTTCTCTCTTTCCTCTCTTTCCACTTTGTGAACCCTAGGAATCAAATTGAGGTCATTAGGCAGGCTTGGAAGCAAGCACCTTCACCCACTGAGCCATTCCCCCCCCCCCAAATGCATTTAAGGAGATGCCCATAGGACTTCTCAGGGATTCTGAAGCATGCCACACCCAACACTGTCCCACAGGATAGGGCAACCACCACTCACATGGAGCGGAGACTGAGGATGTCTCCCTTTTGCTTGTGACCACTGTACGGCCACAAGTTTCTCCTGTCAGTATCCGAGCAGTACAGATGTACGTGGTATTCACACTTGGACACATGCTCTTCATCACCTAGGGGCTCTTAAAGTTGTCAGACCCTGGCCTTGCATAAAGGGACAGACAGGGCATGACCATGTGGTAATGGCTGTGTCTCACATCTAGCCTGGCACCAACAAGGTCTCCTCACATAAAATTTGCCTGCTGTTGAGGGTGTGGGGCACACCACTGAAGTCCCAGGTGAGCAGGAGGATGAATGCATTCAAGGCTGGCCACACAGCTCTTTCCTGCTAGGCCTGGGTGCCAGACCTGTTGGCTGTCTCAGCTGCTTGGGGGCTGGGGCAGGAGGGCCATCAGTTTAGAGTCAGCCTAGGAATCTTAGGTGCTGTCTCAGGAATTCAAAAGAGGGAGAGCTTGGGGATAGAGGGAACTCAAGAGTTCTTGCTCAGTATGCACTGTCCTTTCTTCTGTCTCCAGCAACATATGGACACATGCACACTTGCCCCCAAGTTTCCAGCAACCCTTGCTGACTTCCAAAGACACCATTAGGGTCCTGAGATCAGTCAGCAAGGAAAGCCTGGTGTCCCGAGTTCAGTCCTAGGATCTGTATGGAAGAAGAGAACCTATTTCTCAAACCTGTCAAGTTTGTTTTTCTAAGATCTCCATTAGAGTTCTTGTTGTCCCTTCTCTTTCTTCTGCCACAGGATCTTCAGTCAGGTGATGGAACTTTCCTCCCTGGCCAGCAAAGAGGCAGCTTTGATAAACCAGGAAGTCTGGGAAGAGGCCCTGGGCACCCCAACCTGCAGCCAGTGGTACTTCGGTCCAGATGCCCTCAGGGGCCCACAGCCCCCTCCAGGATGGGACTAACCCCAGTGTAGGCCTCATCCCACTTTTTGGTTGCTTCCATTCTCTCTGGGCGTTAACCTCATAGATTGAGGATGTTCCAACCATTCAGTTTTCTGAATTTTTGTGCACTTTTTCTTTTTCTACACTTTCTTCTGTCAGCAGCACTTGTGGGTTTGAGTAATGATAATAAATTTTGATTGATGTGTGCTCACATATTTGTCCCTCTGTACTGACCCTCTAGAGAACCCGTTTGTGGCATCCTCCTAGGCTGCCTGCCCACTGGGCCTAGGATCCTCCTGTCTCCACTTCTGATGGCTGGAAACAGGAGCAAAGACCACCCTGCCAGTGTTTTCACTTGGGTTCTGGGGCCTGAACCAGATTCTTACCTTTACATGGTGCCATTTTAGACTGAGACTTGTTGGCGGAGTTCACTCGTTCGTTCCCGGCTGCCCAGACCATGAAATAATCCCTCAGAAACTATATTATTTGCAGTACTGTTTGGCCAATAGCTTAAATGTATTGCTAGCTAGCTCTTACATCTAGGATTAATCCATTTCCATTATTTTATATTTTACTGTGAGACTCCTGGCCTTCCAGCAAGGTTCCAGCTGGCCGCTTGCATCTTTCCCCTCTGGTGAGTACATGGTGTCTCATGGCTCTGCCTTCTTTCTCCCAGCATTCAGTTTAGTTTTTACCGCCTAGCTCTACTCTGCCCTATCACGGGCCAATGCAGCTTCTTTATTCATTAACCAGTAAAAGCAACACATATACAGAAAAACTTCCCACACCAGAGGCTGACTCTTTCTCAGATTCCAGAGATTTCAGTCCAAGGTCATGGGTAGCCAATCACCTTCCTAACTGTACTGAGACTGAGCAATCCTGTGGTGGTGTAGGAGGTCTTTCTGTATTTGTGTTGCTTTCATTGGTTGAATAAAAGAAACTGCCTTGGCCTTTTGATAGGGCAGACTTAGATAGGCAGAGTAGACAGACCAGAATGCTGGGAAGAAGGGCAGTGTGGCAGACGCCATGAATCTCTGGCTTGAGACAGACGTAGGTTAGAATCTTGCCGGTAAACTACAGTCACGTGGTGATACACAGATTTAATAGAAATGGGTTAATCAAGATGTGAGAGTTAGCCGATATGAGGCTAGAGCTAATGGGCCAGGCGGTAATTTGTTTTTTTAATTTTTTTAATTTATAAAAGTTTATTAATTTATAAAAGTTTCCATTTCCGCCCCTCCTCCCAAAACCCTCCCACTCCCCCCAATCCCTCTCCTCCTCCTTCTCCATCGTAAGAGCAGTCAGGGTTTCCTGCCCTGTGGGAAGTTCAAGTTCCTCCCCCTTCCCTCCAGGTCCAGGAAGGTGAGCATCCAAACAGACTGGATCCCAAAAATCCAGTATATGCAGAGGAAACAAGTCCCAGTGTCATTGTCAATGGCTTCTCAGAAAGTCCCCGTGCCAGCCACATTCAGAGAATCCGGCCACATTCAGAGAATCTGGTTGGATCATGTGCTCGTTCAGTCCCAGTCCAACTGGCCTTGGTGAACTCTCATTAATTTAATTAATACAATTTCTGTGTGGTTATTTCTGGGGTTAAGCTATTGGGTAGCGGGACGTGGCCCCACCCCCTCATACAACACTGTAGGAGCCAAGGAAAAGAGGGGGCTGTGACCCAAGAATAGCCTTCCAGTATACATGCCAGGGGCCCAACTGCCTCCTTCCACTCTGAGCTTTTATTTTATCCTGACCCCCTCCCCCATCCTGCTTGTACATTGGGACTTTACTATCCAACCAGGGCCTGGAAAGGTAGTGAAGGTGCCTGCTGCCAAGCCTAGGAACCTGAGTTTGATCTCTGGACACATGGGAAAGACCTAACTCCAACAAGCTGACCTCTGAACTCTACACACAGGATCACACAATAAAAGAAAATGTTAAAAAAAATCAGGCTGGACCAGCAGTTGTGGCGCACACTTTTGATCTCAGTACTCAGGTGACAGCGTCAGGGAGAACATTGAGTTTTGTCAGCCGAGTGTACAGAGTGAGTTCCAGTCTAGCTAGGACTACACAGTGAGACCCTTGTTTTTTTTCCAAGACGGGGTTTCTCTCTGTAGCCCTGGCTGTCCTGGAACTCAGTTTATAAACCTGGCGGGCTTTGGACTCAGACGTCCACCTGCTTCTGCCGCTGCCTCCTGGGTGCTACGATAAAAGATCTGAACCACCGCCACCCAGCAAGACCCTGTCTTATGAAAAGGAGTTCTGGGTCATCCTCAGCTTCCTGGTAAGCTTGAGGCTAGCCTGGGCTACATAAGACTGACTGTCTTGAGAAGTTAAAAATGGGGCAGGCATGTAGCTCAGTTGGCAGCGTGCTTACCTGGTATGCACAGATGCTTGAGTTCAGTCCCCAGCTCAAAGTGGTTTGCCCTTGTCATCCCAGCACATGGGGAGCATCCTGAGGCCAGGGAGGGGGGCCTTTCCTCACAGTATGAGGTAGGAGTGTTTCTTAGCGACTTGGGTGTCCCCCCACTTTTTGACTGATTTGTGGGTTCCTGCTGCAAAGAAGCCCGTGGAGCCTCTGAGCATCCAGGCTACTGTAGCCAATGATCAGCCCTCCTCCCTGCAACCGCTTCCCCTGTGGCCTCAGCTATAACAGACTGATCGCATCCGGACTGTTTCCAAAGGACAGATGTTTGCTGCTCTCAGGTCTCCCAGAGGAGTGCTTGCTGGTTGCTTAGTGCAGCCAATATAGTGACAACCCCAAATTCCCATCTTAATTGTCTTTACAAAGCTCAACTGAAAAGCCCCATCAGTGTTTCTGTGACCTCGAGCTCTGTGGGGAGCCCTGCCTCGGGTTGACAGAGAAGCTGTCTGTGCAGCTCGAGGGGCACAGAGGTCGCAGGCATCTCCATTGTCCACACATGTAACGGGGGGGGGGGGCGACATGATGAGTGGAGAGGCTAGGCAGATTTGGGTGGTCACTGAACACCCTGGGAGTCCCCACACAAAAGGAATTTCTGAAGATACTGCAGGGCCAGCAAGCCTGCTCACCAAGTAAAGCTGATTGCTGCCATACCTACCCCAAGTTTCATCCCTGGAACACACGTGCACGTGGAAGGAGAGAACCAACTCCTGCAAGCTGTCCTCAGATCTTCACACTTGGGCTTTCTCACACACACTGGACAGACATGCATACATCAATTAATGAAAAAGGGGGAATGGGGTTTGGCTCAGGGATGGAGTCCCTGCCTAGGATCCCCCAGTGAGGGGCTGGGGCGAGGCTCGGGTAGGCTTGCCTAGCATGTACACGGTCTTTTGTTTAATCCCAAGGACTGGAAAAATAAATTGTATTTGAGTCAAACACGCAGTCTGTCTTGTTATAATTTACTAAATGTCTTGTTATAATTTACTAAAATACACAGCATCCTGGCCCAGCCATGTTGGTGCACACTTTCAATCCCAGGGAGAGGTAGAGGGTGGGTTTTAGAAGACATGTCTGTTCCCACAGGGGAGATTGCTCCCCTTTGGGCCTGGTCTCTCCAGGACTGGCTCCGAGAACTGCAACAATTGGCTTAGGCCACATAGCCTCTGCACAAAGTGGGGTGGCAATTGTTGGAAGCATGTTCTAGAGACAGCATCTGGACCTAGACAGTGTGGGGCAGCTCTCCACCTACACAGTGGGAACTAGGTGTAGTCTCCATTCCTGTAAATCTTTGAAGGCTGAGACAGGAGGATGTTCAAGTCCATCCAGGGCTTACCTGGTAAAAACTGTCACAAAAAAAAGGTTGGAGAGCTGACTCCACGGTTAAGAAGGCTTGCTGCTCTAGCAGAGGACTGAAGTTCCCAGCACCCACATCGGATGACAAACAACTATCTGCTTCCAGGTTCCTCCATCAACCTCCCCTGATGATGGACTGTGACCCAAATAAACCCTCTCCTCCTTAGGTGTTGCCTTTGGTCATTGTGCTTATCATAACAATTGAAACTAAACTGGTAACAGTCCCCAAAGTGAGGACCAATGACCAGCATCACCAGAAATACAAGGTGACCCTGGAGGGCTCGCACCAGGAGAGGTCAATCTTCTCTCCCTCAAGGACTCCTCTGGCTGGTGCCAGCAAGCTGGGGGTTCCTGGTGTGAGTGAAGAGAAAGAAGTGCCTCCCACTGGACGTAGTAGACACCAGAGTGGTGTGTGTGCCTCAGCACTGTCCTGGACTTATTTACCAACTTCAGGCTCTCTGCCTCGCTCCTCACTCTCCACCCTACCAGTTCACCCTTGGTCCCTTAAGGCCCTCACTGCTGTCCTGTGTACAGCCCTTTCACCCCAGGTCTGTGCTCAGGGTCCATGTGCAGGTAGGTGGCACATAGGTCCTGGTGAGTTTGTGGAATCTGCTGTTGTTGCATAACCAGGACGCACACCTTCTAACTCCAGAAAAGATTTACCCTTGAGATCAGTCAGGGGTCAAAGCGGAACAGCCAAGGTCCCAAGACAAGGCTGGGAGGAGCAGGGTGGTAGGGGTGTGGAGGTTGGGCCTGAGTGGGATTGGGGCAGTTTCAGGTGGGCTTCCTGGGTTGGGGTGTTGCCTGGTTTGAGGGCAGATCTGTGCCAGTCTCCTTTCTCAGCACTTTCATGTTTCAGTCCGCAGTGGGGACCCCATGGGCCCAGGAGCTCCTTAAGGCACCTATTCAAAACTTCCAAGTGCCTGGGCAGGTTCTGACTCTAAACTTCAGGTGCTCTCAATCTAAAGGTTTGAAATTGCCTTGTCCAGTTAACTGTCCTCCTTAGCTACTGTTCCCTGTACCATTTCCTGTCTTTCCAGAGCGGGGGTCACCAGCCCCCAACTCCACCACCTGCAGGGATGTCCTAGGGCAAGATGCCATGTTGAACCCACAGATGTCAGTGCCTACACTTTCTGTGTTGGTCAGCAGAACCTGCTCAGAGTGCATCCCAACTTAATGCCATGGGCTGGGTCACATACAGACCCCCAGAGACCCCACACATTTGAAAGGCCGAGGCCCAAGGCTGCTGCAGCCTGGGAAGTCTGTGTAATCCACGCCTTCCAGCTATGTGGAAGTCCTGTGTTCTCTGCTGCAGGGGCCACTGGTAGGTACAAGCTGACTCCTGAAGTCATGTGTGATCTTCAGCCCTCAGCCGACAACAGAATGTAGGGCTAGTCCCGAGGGCACAAGCCTGTTTGCACACAAAGCCTGGCTGCGGGTGACCTAGAGGCGTGGTGGCTGGCCCCTGAGAGCAGTGGCCACCATTGCTCCACCTGCAACTGACCTTTGGGCTGGGGGAGGACAGGACACTAATCCAGGCCGCGAGTGACTGTCGTGTGTGCATGCTGCAGCGCATGTGTGAAGGTCAGAGGAAATTTGGAATGGGTTCCCTCCTACCATGGGGGCCAGGGGACCAAAATCATGTCCTCAAGCTTAGTTAGGTCCTTAGTTAGTTAGGTCCCATGAGGGACCTTGTTAAGTGCAGGGACACCAAGAGCAGAGCTGAGGAGCCAGATGGGCCAAGGAGTCTTCAATCATCCCTTGCAGCATCTTCGAACAAGCATAGCAGAATGGATGAATGACCCGGGTGGTTTTTAAAGAGTATGCACAGAGGGCAGGCAAGATAGCTCAGGGGTTTGCGCTTGCTGTGCATGCATGGGGACTGAGTCTGGATCCCCAGAACCCACGTAAAAGCCAGGAGCTGTGCACGGAGACAGTGGATTCTGGGAGTTCCTGGTGGGCCAGCCTTGACATAGGCAACGAGTTTCAGATCCACCGAGAGACCAATCTCACAAATTAAGGTGGAGGCTGTGGAGACGGCTGGGCAGTTGAGCATCGGTTGCTCTTGTTGAGGACCCACATGATAGCCCACAACTATCTGTGACTCCAGTTCAAGGGGACCCTCTTACGACCTTTGTGGAAACCAGGCACATACAGTGCATAAACATATATGAAGGTAGAACACACACACACATAAAATAACTAGTTTTGGTTTTTCAAGACAGGGTCTCTCTGCGTAGCCCCGGCTGACCTGGAATTCACTCTGTAGACCAGACAGGCTTTGTGGCTCCAAGATCTGCCTGCCTCTGTCTCCCAAGTGCTGGGATTAAAGACGTGTGTCTCCACCACATGACCGTAAAATAATTTTTTTAAAATTTAAAGGTAGAGAAGAACTTGAGTAAGGCACCCACACCCATTGTCCTCTGCCCCCCCCAGTGCAGCCACAGGCTCATGTACACACACACCTACACACACACACCCTACACACACACCTCTACACACACACACATACACCGTACAGACACACACCTGCACACACACACCTACATACACACCTACACCATACAGACACACACCTACACACACATGCCTACACACATACCTACACTCACATGCCTACACACACATGCCCCCAAACACATATGCCTACACATACCTACACACACACCGACACCATACAGACACACACCTAAACACACACACACCTATACACACATGCCTACACACACATACACAACTACACACACATGCCTATACACACACATGCCCCCCACATGCCTAAACACACACCTACACATACACCTACACCATACAGACACACACCTGCACACACATGCCTACACACACATGCCTACACACACACCTACACACACACACATGCCTATACACACATGCCTACACACACATACCTACACACACACCACAAAGACACATGCACAAAGCACAAAGGTTTGAAGTTTATCAGCTCACGGTTCTGAGAGACCCCTTGACAAGATCAGTGTGTCCCGGACTGGGTTCCTCTGAGGCTTTGAGGCAAAAACTGTCTCACCTTTGGTCTTCGGTGACCTTAGCCACCCTCAGCATCCCTTGATTTGTGGCCTCATCTCTCTTGTCTGCCTGTGTAGTCACACATTCTTGTGCTCTGTTACTGGCTTGTTTTGTTTTCTTTTGGCTTTGGTTTTGTTTTTTTGAGACAGGGTTTCTCTGTAGTTTTGGAGCCTGTCTTGGAACTAGCTCTTGTAGACCAGAATGGCCTCAAACTCAGAGAGATCCACCTGTCTCTGCCTCCTTAGTGCTGGGATTAAAGGTGTGCACAATTACTGCCTGGCCCCTGTATTTTTTTTTAAGAACAGAGTTTTAAGGGAGCAGGGAGGAACTTGAACTACCCACAGGGCAGGAAACCCTGACTGCTCTTAGGGATGGAGAGGGAAGAGGAGAGGGAGTGGGGGGAGTGGGAGGGTGTTGGGAGGAGGGGTGAAAATGGAAACTTTTATATTTTAATAAACTTTGAAAAAAAAAGAACAGAGTTTTACATAGCCCAGGCTAGTTCTGAATTCACTATGTAGGCAAAGATAACCCTGAGCTCCTAATCCTCTTCCCTCCGTCCCCCTAGTGCTAGGGTGACAGGTGTGCGGCACTGAGGCCCACGGCTCCTCTTCTACAAGGGCATCGGCCACCACCCTTCTCCTGTGGACCTCAGCTCCGCTAATGACCGCCACACCAATTGCATTTCCAAATAAGGTCATGTCCTGAGGGCGCAGAAGGGATGTAGCTTTAGAGGGGATCCAGTCAACCCTGAATGCTCCCTTCCCGCCTCAGCCACCCTGCACAGAAGTGTAGAGGAACAAATGGCAGTCCCTCGGCGTCCAGCCTCTCTGGAGACCTGGGAGGAGCTGCTGGTCTCTGGCTGGCGACACAACATGGCCCGTACCTTGTCCCTGAACTCGTGGGACACATAGTAGTAGATGAAAGGGTCCACACAGCTGTTGAGGGTGCTGAGCGCCAGGCTGGGCACATCAGCTCCGTAGAGATCGCCCCCCGCCTCAGGACTTGGGTTCGAATAGTGCAGCACCAGCAGCACGTTGCTAGGTGTGAAAGAGGCCACTGCTGAGGCCAGTACCAGGGCCGTCAGTCTGAGTGCATGGCCGTAGCGCTGGCCACTGGCCGCCAGTGCGCACAGAGTGACCCCATAGCACAGGCCCATAAGCAGCAGTGGCAGAAAGCAGCCCAGAACGGCCACGCAGGTGAAGGTCGCCAGTGGGAGGTCTGCTCAGCCAAGGGCAGTGCATTATGGCACAGCATGTGATCAGAGCCGGCCAGCCGGAAGGTCTGCCGCTGCAGAGTGAGAGGCAGGGCCAGGGTGACTGCAGAGAGCCAAGCCACCAAGCAAAGCCCCGTGGTCAGGCGCCGACTACGCAGCACACGAGCTCGCAGAGGATGCACCAGGGCCAGGTACCGGTCCAGGCTGACTTCGGCCAGCAGCAACACTGAGCTGTACATATGGCCATAGAGGGCAGCTGTGGCCATTCGGTAGGCAGCCTCCCCAGAGTGCCAGTGCTGGCCATGCAGGTGGTAGACCAGGCATGGTGGCAGCACCAGGGCCAGCAGCAGGTCTGCAATGGCGAGGTTCATGAGCAGGACGGTAGATGGCAGGCGGGGCACCCATGAGGCCAGCACCCACAATGCCAGTCCATTGGCCGGCAGCCCCACAGCCACCACCAGCCCATAGAGGGCAGGCACCAGCCTCGTGGGGACCCACCCCAGCAGCAGCTCTTGGGAGCTGGCAGGAAGCTCCAGGGTGCCACTGTCATTGGCACAGATTGCCTGGGAAGCCTCGTGGGTGAAACTGGCCTGGGGACTTTGACTCCTTGAGTCCGACTGTGGGACCCACAGTGCCTTCTGTGGGAGAGAGGGGATGTCAGTCCTGCCTTTGGGTGTGAGTCTCAGGCTGCTGAATGGAAAGATACAATCCAGCCCCAAAGCTCAGGGCTTAGGAACCTAAGGCTGTAAGCCTGCCAAGCTGTGGTTCCATTTCTCATCCACCCCGTCAAGGGACAATCACTCACCATGGCCTCCCCCGGTACTTTCTCCATCATCATAGATGCTAGGGTTCTGGGTGCCCTGTGTCAGGCTGAGCCCCAGCACCAGTGGACACAGCAGCAGCCAGGACATGCTGCCAGGGTCAGACTCCACTCCTCGGCTGCAGCCTGGGACTTCCTGCCTTGTCAAAACCACCCTTGGCTTCCAGAGCCATGGCAGAGAACAGACTGTACTTCCAGGGAGATAACTCTAGAGCAATGCTCCCACCCCCCGCATAAGCACCGGAGTCTGCTGGCTCACCCTGGAGCCCATGGGAGGTCCCTGTGTGCGCTTAAGAGGTCTGGGTCTCTTGCCCAGCTCTCTGTCTCTCCAAGATGCCTCACAAAAAATGGGGCCAAGGATGGAAAAGAGGGTTCTGGGCTTCAACCCATCGCCACTCCCACCGCCCCATCCCTACAACACTGTTCACCCCATCCAGCCCAGGAAACATCTGTGGATCAAGTGGCCACTTCCTGTTGGCTAGTCACACAGCTCCTGTTTGGATGACAGTCCAGCCCTCCTCCAAGTCACCACCGTGTGGGGTACTTAACCCTTCTTGAAGCCAACCCCTACTTTCTGTCTGTGACTGGAAGGACAGTGGCTCATCCCAAGGTGTCCTGGCTCTGTCAGAGCAGGCAATAAGGGCTAGCAAGATGACGCTATAGATGAAGGTGCTTGCCACAAAGCCTGATGACCTGAGTTCCCTCTGCAGGACCCACATGGTGGAGGGAGAGAATGGAATCCCATGTGCTGCACTTTGGCCTTGTGTGGCACTTCGGCATCTGTACACACACACACACACACACACACACACACACACACACACCAGGCTATGAATGGTGGTGCTAACCTTTAATCCCAGCACTTCATGAAGCCTAGGCAGCTGGATCTCTGTGAGTTCAAGGATAGTTTGGTCTCTGTAGTGAGTTCAAGGAGAGACAGGGCTATATGGTGAGACCCTGTCTCAAATAAATAAATAAATATAATCAATCAATAAATATATAGTGATTGTATGCATTAACAACAAAAAACATCCTAAAGGTTACATCAACAATTGTTGCTTCCCAGAGTACCCCAAGTCTTCTTGAGGGGCACCCTGCCATATGGATGCCTCCTTTACCCCAGATCCTTGCCTGTCCTGGAGTAAAGTGAGGTGCAGAAATAAGGCCTCCATGTGATTCTAGGGTCAAGCTGAGGGGATCTGTCCTCGTCCATAGATGTGACACTGAATACCAGCTGGAGACCCTTTGAGGTACTGGTCACTTTTCCTCAAAGTTCCAGGTATGACTAGTGTGGGAGTTGACCAGGATTCTGTAGAGGGTCCCTGCATTGCTTGGTGTCATAGACACTCTGGGGAGTTGTCACAGGCAATGTTCTGTGGAGACCAGCTGCTCACATGAGGTGGTGGGCATGCCTGTCACTCCAGCACTTGCAGGCTGAGGCAGGAAGATTGCAATTTCCAGGGCTGCATGAGCTATGTGGTGAGAAACAGTCCACAAAGAATGGTGGGGAGAGGGTTCCTTCGGAGATGATGTTGTGCAAGCATAGGACCTGAGTTCAAATCCCCAGTGCCCATGTGTGATACCTGAGCATGACAGAGCACATCTGTAATACCCAGCCAGTGAGTGGACACTGGGGGAGTCTTGAGGATCACTGTTCACATCTGTAATCCTCAGTCAGTGAGTGGACACTAGTGTTGTAAAAGGAGTTGTGGGCTGCTTTCCCAGCACCTGGCTAGTTTACACCAGAAATAATTACATGGAAACTGTATTTATTTAAACACTGCCTGGCCCACTATCTCCAGCCCCTTACTGGCTAACTCTCACATAGTGATTCATCCCATTTCTAGTAATCTGTATCAACACATGACTGTGGCTTCCCGGCACGAGTCTAACCAGCGCCCATCTCAGAGAGGAGAGCCATGGCATCTGCCTGACTCTGCTTTCTTTCTCCCAGCATTCTGTTTGGTCTACTCCGCCTATCTAAGCTTCTGCCCTATCAAAAAGCCAAAGCAGTTTCTTTATTTGACCAATGAAAACAACGCATAGAGAGATGACCCTCCTACACCATTTCCCCTTTTTTCTGTTTAAACAAAAAGGAATGGCTTTAACTTTAACATAGTAAAATTACATATAACAAAACAGTAATCAAGCAAGAATTGCAATTAGAATATTTAGATCTATTTTATCTTTTATCATCAATAAATCAAGATTTATTATATCTATACCACATCCCCTTTTAAATGTAAAAGAACATTCATAAACAATATCTGGGAATATGGAACGTAGTTATTACTCTCCAAACTTCTTCCTGCTGTATGGGGCACTGTTAATTAGGTCTTTCATGGTGTATCTTGTCTGCCAGGTTCTTCTCAGTCAGCAGTAGAGTGAAGTAATTTTTTGAGAGTGTTCACAGCAATCTTTCAGGAGGGCATGGTCTATCATACCATATTGGGATAGAAGCAATCCACAAGGTCTCATCCTCTGTGAAAACAAGAGAAGAACCTCTTTTCCAAAGCATCATATCCTTAGACCCAAATTCTGAAGTCATAATACCCTTATGATATCCATTCGGGTTTAGCTTGGCAGCCCATATAATGAAATGTCTCTCTGTAATTAGCTCCTTCACAGTCAAAAAATTTAAAGAAAACACAATAATACACAGAATCCAGGCTCTCTGTGAATTTTCCATTTTTACGTGTCTTATTTTTCTTTATTTCTTTTAGTCTATAACTATCTGTACTGTCTCTTTAAAGACTTTACCCTTTTTTTAAGGCATTAACTTTATTCTCTATATTCTTTTTCTCCTCTCTCCCCAGCCTACGTATGTCCAACACTATGACCCATTTAGAGGTCTTTTATGTCTGAATCTGTCCTATTGTGAATCTGTAATTCTTTACTGTCCAGGAGTACTTCTTAAAATGCTAAGTATTTCTTAAAAACTTAAGTTGTGCCATATAGAGGTAATATGGTACTGACTGTTTACTGCCCATTCTAAATCTTTTTTTTTTAATTTATTTATTATGTATACAACATTCTGTCTCCATGTATGCCTGCAGGCCAGAAGAGGGCACCAGATCTCATTACAGATGGCTGTGAGCCACCATGTGGTTGCTGGGAATTGAACTCAGGACCTCTGGAAGAGCAGCCAGTGCTCTTAACCTCTGAGCCATCTCTCCAGCCCCCCGCCATTCTAAATCTTAACTGCACTGTTATTATGATAATTATGATAGTTCCTGCCTGAGATCAGCACAGTTCAGCATGGCAGAGCCGCTCCTGCCTCAGAGCCATTTGGTGCCCCTGAGCCACATGCAGTTCCAGGCACACAGCAGCGAGTACACATTGCCATCAAGCAAGTCATAGCACTTTGCTCACAAAACCCCATTCAGATGCTCTGTCTCTCGCAGGAGCCAGAGGTCGCACTGGCGGCACAGCCCAGAAAGCGGACATTTTAAAACTGCCACTTTTTTTCTGCTGCTGAGTCAGGAAAATTTCTTTGTGGCATCCCACCAGAAAATAACAACAAGCTGTGTTAAACACTCTCTATTTTAAGCCCTCTCAGGTTTTTAAGTGGATTTAGTTACCATGTTGGGCGCCACTCTGTTGTAAAAGGAGCAGCGGGCTGCGTGCCTGGTGCCTGGCCAGTTTACACCAGAAATAATTACAGGGAAACTGTATTCATTTAAACACTGCCTAGCCCATTATCTCCAGCCTCTTACTGGCTAACTCTCACATAGTAGTTTAACCCATTTCTAATAATCTGTATCGCCACATGACTGTGGCTTACTGGCATGAGTCTAATCAGTGTCCATCTTGGAGAGGAGAGCCATGGCACCTGCTTGACTCTGCTTTCTTTCTCCCAGCATTCTGTTTGGTCTACTCCACCTATCTAAGCTTCTGCCATATCAAAAAGCCAAGGTAGTTTCTTTATTTGACCAACGAAAGAAACATAGAAAGAAGACCCTCCTACACCACACTGGAGGAGTCTGGAGGTTCACTGCTCACATCTGTAATGCCCAGCCAGTGAGTAGACACTGTCGGAGTCTGGAGGTTCACTACCCACATCTATAATGCCCAGCCAGTGAGTAGACACTGGAGGAGTCTCGAAGTTCACTGCTCATTGAGCTGTGGGTTCACTGAGAGACCATGTCTCAAAACTAAGGTGGAGAGCACTAGAGGAAGATACGTTAGACACGTGACTTAGACCTCTGGCCTCAACGTGCACACAGACAAACTTTCTGGTAAGAGGTGGGGAGAAGAGAAAATCAGAAGAAGAAACAGGTCTGAGGGGATGTAGCTAAAGGCCACCTCACAAGCCAAATACTCTAGCTTTATGTCCAGCAATGCTTACAAAAAAAGGAAAGAAAAAGAAAAAAAGGCTGCCTAGAAGAACCCCTTCACAGTCCTGTCCTGGAGCAGGGTTAGCCTCAGAATGTGTTATGAATTCTGGGAACAGCAGAACCCAGTACACAGTGGCCAAAGCCTGGAAACATGAAATCAGCTGGGGAAAGAGAGGAGATCAGCATGGTCATCTCCTACCTCACAGGTACACTTTACAGTCTGTACACACTGGAAACAATGTACTCACTGTACCGAATGTACACTGTACTGTCTGTACACACTGGACACAATGTACACACTGGACAGAAATTACACATTGGACACAATGTACACACTGGACAGACTGTACACATTGGACAGTCTGTACACACTGGACACAATGAACACACTGGACACAATGTACACTTGGACAGTCTGTACACACTGGACAGAATGTACACATTGGACAGTCTCTACAAACTGGACAGAATTCACACATTGAAACCTCTGTACACACTGGACAGAATGTACACATTGGACATTCTCTACACACTGGGCACAATGTACACACTGGACAGTCTGTACACACTGGACACAATGAACACATAGGACACAATGTACACAGTGGACAGAATGTACACTGTACAGTCTGCACACACTGTACACTCTGTACTATTGGACAGAATGTGCACACTGGACAGTCTGGACACACTGGACACAATGGAGACATTGCACATAATGTACATAGTGGACAGAATGTACACTGTACAGTCTGTACCCACTGGAAACAATGTACACATGGGACAGAATGTAACACACTGGACAGAATGTACACACTGGACAGTCTGTACACACTGGACACAATGTACACATTGGACACAATGTATACACTGGACAGAATTTACACACAGGACAGAATGTGCACACTGCACAGAATGCACACACTGGACAATCTGTGCACCCTGGAAACTCTGTATTCACTGGACCATCTGTACACACTGGAATGAATGTACACACTGGACAGAATGTACACCCTGGACACAATGTACACACTGGACAGTTTGTACACGCGAAACAGAATGTACACACTGGTCAGTTTGTACACACTGGACACTCTGTACACACTGGACACAATGTACAGATGGACACAATGTACACACTGGACAGAACATACACACTGGACACAATATACACACTGGGCAGAATGTATACACTGGACTGTCTGTACACACTGGACAGAATGTACTCACTGTACAGTCTGTACAATCTGGACATTATGTACACTCAGGACATTCTACACACTGGACAGAATGCACACACTGGACAGAATGTATACACTGGACTGTCGGTACACACTGGACAGATTGTACACAATGGACAGTCAGTACACACTGGACAGAATGTACATACTGGACGGTCTGTACACACTGGACTGTCTGAACACACACTGGACACTCTGTACTCTATGGACAAAATGTACACACTGGACACAATATACACAATGGACAGAATGTACACACTGGACAGAATGTACATACTGGACAGTCTGTACACACTGGACAGAATGTACACACTGGACCGTCTGTTCAATCTGGATACAATGGACAACTAGACAGTCTGTACCCACACTGGACACTCTGTAAACACTGGACAGTCTGTACATACTAGACAGAATGTACACACTGGACAGTCTGTACACACTGTACAGAAATACACACTGACCATTCCTTGAACACACTGGACAGAATGTACACACTGGACAGAATGTACACACACTGGACAAGATGTACACACTGGACAGTCTGTACACATCGGACAGAATGTACACACTGGGTAGTCTGTACCCACTGGACAGTCTGTATACACACTGGACAGAAAGTACACATTGGATAGAATGTACACACTGGACAGAATGGACAAACTGGACATTCTGTACCCACACTGGACACTCTGTACACACTGGACAGTGTGTACATTCTGTCCAGTGCGTACATTCTGTCCAGTCTGTACATTTGGTCCAGTGTATACTTCCGACCAGTGTCTATATTATGTCCAATGTGTACATTGTTTCCATTGAGTATAGACTGTCCAGTGTGTACAGACTGTCCAGTTTGTACAGACTATCCAGTGTGTACAGACTGTCCAGTGTGTACATTCTGTCCAGTGTGTACATTCTGTCCAGTGTGTACATTCGTTCCAGTGTGTACATATTGTCCAGTGTGCACAGACTGTCCAGTGTGTACATTGTCTCCAGTGAGTACAGACTGTCCACTGTGTACAGACTCTCCAGTATGTACATTCCCTCCAGTGTGTGTACAGACTGTCCAGTGTGTACATTCTGTCCATTGTGTGCAGACTGCACAGTGTGAACATTCTGTCCAGTGTGTATAATCTGTCTAGTGTGTACATTCTGTCCAGTATGTTCATTGTGAGTAGTGTGTACAGACTGTCCAGTGTGTACATTGTGTCCAGTTTGTACAGATTGCCAGTGTGTACATTCTTTCAAGTGTGTACAGGCTGTCTAATGGGTATAGACTGTCCAGTGTGTACATTCTGTCCAGTGTGTACAGACAGTCCAGTGTGCACAGACTGTCCAGTGTATACAATCTGTGAAATGTGCTTATACTCTCCAGTGTGTACAGAGTGTCCAGTGTGAACTGTCCAGTGTGTACAGACTGTCCAGTGTGTATATCTGTCCACTGTTCACATTCTCTCCAGTGTGTGTACAGAATGTCGAGTGTGTACATTCTGTCCTGTCTACATTCTGTCCAGTGTGTACCTTCTGTCTGGTATGTATATTATGTCCAGTGTGTATAGACTGTCCAGTGTGTACAGACTGTCCAGTGTGTACATTCTCTCCAGTGTGTACAGGCTGGACAGTGTGTACATTCTGTCCAGTGTGTACATTCTTTCATATGTGCACATACTCTCCAGTGTGTACTGAGTGTCCCGTGTGGACTGTCCAGTGTGTACAGGCTGTCCAATTTGTACATTCTGTCAAGTATGTACATTCTGTCCACTGTGTTCATTGTGTGCTACAGACCGGCTCAGGGGAGCCACTCAGACCGTGAGGGAATCAGGGCGAAGGACGGAAGATTTCAGGATACGGCGGAGGAATTTGACAGACAGCCACTCTCAATGTATTTTGAAAATGCTGCTGTGTTTTACTTATTCAGTGTGAGGTTTTTATATTATTACAAACAAAGAACTTGGCAAAGGCATACATCATCAGATCATAAAAAAAGCATAGAATAGTTTACAAAAAGAATCTTTGAAAATGTTTTGACTTGGGCACAAGGACTTTCGCCCAGTCTGTACCAGGCGGCTGGCAGGGCTAAGTGACCTTGTGCTCAGAATATCTTGGGGTGTGAGAGGAGAAGGCCACTATCTTCCTGGGAAAACTTTCTGCTAGGAAATTTTAGACATGATCTCAAACTTGTCTGAATCTGGTTTCATACCATAAATCTCAACTTTCTTCCCTCCCCGACTCTCAGGGTCAGATGTTGTAATTAGCCTAGGTTTATTCTGGCCATAATGAAGGCTGCATAGGCCTCCCGCACATAATTCTCAGGCAAACATCTAGTGTTGCTGTAGCTGTTTTCCTACAGAAGGCTTCTAAGGTTTCTCCTGATAAGAGCAACTCCTTTTGCTCCACATCATTAAGGAATTATTTTAACGATGACTTCCCTATTTCCAGAACTGGCTATTTCTTTAAAGGCTTTAATGAATAGGGGTGCAAAACTCAAAAATGTCCTCAGCAGTCTTGTTTGTATCCGCAACTGCCTGGAATAGTCTGATCTGTTAGCAATATGCAAGGATCACAAAGAACACACAGACAAAGGAAAAGACAGACATATAGCACCAAGTACAGTCAGGTCGAGTCAGTACAAATGGCAACTCAGGTAGCATTACACCACAACTGGTTGCCAAGGGACAGCCCAGGACTCAACTCCGAGAAGCGCAGATCCTGATCCTTCCGGCAATATTTGCCCATCCAGTCAGCATTTCTGCTACACTGGCGAGACAGCCGTGGATGTAGCAATTGTGTCCAGTGAGTACAGACTGTCCTGTGTGTACATTCTGTGCAGTGTGTGTACAGACTGTACACTGTGTACTTTCTGTCCTGTGTGTACATTCTGTGCAGTGTGTTTACAGACTGTCCAGTGTGTACATTCAGTCCAGTGTGTACATTCTGTCCAGTGTGTACATTCTGTCCAGTGTTTACAGAGTGTCCACTGTGGACTGTCCAGTGTGTACAGACTGTCCAGTGTGTACATTCTGTCCAATGTGTATATTCTTTCCAGTGTGTATATTGTGTCCAGTTTGTAGAGACTGTCCTGTGTATACATTCTGTCCAGTGTGTACAGACTGTACCTTCTGTACATTCTGTCCAGTTTGTACACTCTCTCCAGTGTGTGTACAAACTGGCCATTGTTTATATTTTCTCCAGTGTGTACATTCTGTCCAGTGTTTACAGACTATCCAGTTGTACAGTCTCTCTAGTGTGTATAGACTGTCCAGTGTGTACATTCGGCCCAGTTTGTACATTCTGGCCAGTGTATACAGACACTCCAGTGTTTACAGAGTGGCCAGTGTGGACTGTCCAGTGTCAACATTCTATCCAGTGTACTCTGTCCAGTGTGTACAGACTGTCCAGTGTGTACATTCTGCCCACTGTGTACATTCTCTCCATTGTGTGCATTCTCTCCAGTGTTTACCAACTGTCCAGTGTGTACGGACTGTCCAGTGTGTACATTCCATCCAGTGTGTATGTTTTGCCCAGTGTGTACATTGTTTCCAGTGAGTACAGACTGTCCAGTGTGTACAGACTGTCCAGTGTGTACATTCTGTCCAGTGTGTACATTCTGTCTAGTGTGTACAGACTGTCCATTTTGTTCAGAATATCCAGGGTGTACATTCTGCCCAGTGTGTACAGACTGTCCAGTGTGTACATTCTGTCCAGTGTGTACATTCTGCCCAGTGTGTACATTCTGCCCAGTGTGTACATTCTGTCCAGTGTGTACATTCTGTCCAGTGTGTACAGACAGTCCAGTGTGTACAGACTGTCCAGTTTGTACAGACTGTCAAGTGTGTACATTCTGTCAAGGTTGTACAGACTGTCCAGCTTGTACAGACTGTCCAGTGTGTAAACTGTGACCAGTGTTTACAGATTGTCCAGTATACAAACTGTCAAGTTTGTATATTCTGTCCAGCCTGTACAGATTGTCCAGTGTGTACATTCTGTCCAGTGTGTACAGACTGTCCAGTGTGTACAGAGTGTCCAGTGTGTACATACTGTCCAGTATGTATATTCAGTCCAGCATTTACAGATATTCCAGTGTGTACAGACTGTCCAGTTTATACAGACTCTCCAGTGTGTACATTCTGTCCAGTGTGTACAGACTGTACACTGTGTACATTCTGACCAGTGTGTACATTCTGTCCTGTGTGTGTATTGTGTCCAATGTGTGTAAAGACTGTCCAGTATGTACATTCTATCTAGTGTGTACAGACTGTCCAATATGTACATTCTGTCCAGTGTGTACAGACTGTCCAGTGTGTACATTGTGTCCAGTGAGTAGAGACTGTACTGTGTGTACAGACTGTCCAATGTGTACATTCGGTCCTGTGTGTACATTCTGTCCAGTGTGTACAGACTGTCCAGTTTGTACAGACTATCCAGTGTGTTTATTCCATCTAGTGTGTACAGACATGATGGCCAACACATGTTACCTCCTGCACCCACATTCAGAATGCCAAGAAGCAAGGATTTTCAGGTCAGACCAAGTTGAGCAATATAGCAAGGTAAAGACCAAGCTGGTCTTTTAAGCCTGTGTCTCAAAAAAAAGCCCGAAAAATTAAAATTTATTAATAAAATATTTATTAATTACAAAAGTAATTTTTGAGGCAATGTCTCTAGCTCAGGCTGGTCTCAAACTCCCATGTGTAGTTGAAGGTGACCTTGAACTTCTGACCCTCTGCTTTCTGTTTCCAAAACATGAGATTAAAATTTGTCTCCTTGTCTGAATTATGTGCTGTGGAGACCAAACTCAACTCCTCTTATTTGCTAGTCAAGAAAAATTATCTCCAACTGCTGAAATGCAAAACTTAGTTAGGAAAGAAAGAAGGTGGACGGTAGTACATACCTGTAATCTGTCCTTTGAGCAATTGAGAGTAGTGGATCATGAGACCTTGTCAAAAGTAAAGAGTAAAGGAGCATGGCAGGGAGACACTCAGATGGATGTGGCCTTCTGTGGCAGTAAACTGTCAGCTCTATTTGTCTGGGCTTAAGGAGTGCTTGATCTACAAGCACAGAGTTCCACATGCACAGCTAAAGAAATAGAAATGAACCCATGACAATGACATCTACTGGCTGTACCGGCCTTCTAGAATGCTGAAACAGATTCTAAAGGTGCAACCAAAATGCCAGCCCCAAGAACTCTGAAAGGACAGAACACTATCCTGTAGTATGCATCCATTTGTGAAATCAGAGATTTTTCTATGGCACTGTATCCCGGTGAAAGGATGCCTGTCAGTGGAATCCAAGAGTAGAACCAAGAGCCAGTCTTGGTTTGGCATAGATTTCAGCAATTAAGAATTTGGTGCTTTCTTCCCCAAAATTTACTTAGAGGTCATGTGCTGTGGGACAACGTTCCTGTATGCTGTGAGTATGTTTTATTCCCATTGATTAATAAAGAAGCTGCTTTGTCCTATAGTAAGACCGAATAATGCTACACAGGAAAGCCAAACTGAAAATAGAAGGAAGAAGGATGGGGTGTGGGAGATGCCACTGAGCTGCCAAAGCAGCAAGATGTCCTAGACCACAGGTAAAGCCACGAGCTATATGGCAATGCATAGATAAATAGAAATTTGAGAGGTGGAACTAGTTAGTAATAAGCCTGAGCAACAGGCCAAAGAGTTTGCAATTGATATGACTTCTCCAAGTGGTTATTTAGAAACAGGACACAGAAACCTCCAACCACAATTCTGTTTCCAGAGTGGGCTTATCTCATCTAGAGATAGAGCGAGGGTACTTTGACCTGCCCATTACAACTGCTGCTAGAATGCCTTGGACTCTGTACTTGGGAAACAACAGGATAGAGGAACCACCATCATGGCAGAGATAAATGACCTTTCTCCGCAAGGAGCTAGTCAGGCCTTTATATGTGCCCTTGTTGCAGGGTGACTGGTAGATGTTGTGCATTTTCCCAGTAATAAAAGCTACTGTGATGACTCACATTTTACAAGTTTGAAAAGAACCCATTTTTTTTCTTACTGTATTATTGATTGTTAAAATTTATCTAGTGACTTTCAGACATCTAGGACCTTGATTGAAACTGTTTTCTTAAATAATTCATATGATTACTTTCCTAACATAATCATGATCTCCATGATTAAGTACTTTCCTAGTGCATGAGTGAAGTGCTGAATTCAACCCAAAGTGCTGTCGGAAAAATAAACTACATCTATGAATTCCTAGAATAAATCCCACCCGGTCATGGTGTAGTTTTGTGCTACTAGATTCAACATTTGTCTGTCTGTTTGGGTTGTTTCGTTTGGTTTTTTGTTTGTTTTATTTTTAATATGTGAGTTTTTGCCTATCTGTGTGTGTCTACCCTAAATACATGCCTATGCCCACAAACACCAGAGAATGTTGGATCTCCAGAATTGCAGATGGTTTCCAGCCAACTTTGTGGGTGCTAGCAATCAAATCCAGTTCTCTAATGTCATCTCTTCAGCCCTATCAGTTTGTTTATTTTTGAGGAATGGTCTAGCAACTCATGACAGTCTTCCTGTCTCAGTCTCCTAAGCTAAGATACAGGTTGTAAGCTACCACGCCCAACTTTTTGTTTATTACCCTTATGCTGCCCAAGATGGTCTCAGGTTTTAGTGAAATCAATCCTCCAGTCTCTGAAGTGGCTGGAACTAACAGTATATACCACAATACTCCATATGTTTTACTTTTACAAATTTATTGTAAAAATAAATATTAAACTATGAAATAATACAAAAGTATTAAGGATCTGGAATGGTGTTACATGCCTGTAATCTCAGCATTTGGGTGAGGGAGGAAGATCTGAAGTTTGAGGCCAGTCTAGGATCCTGTATCAAAAATAGATAGATAGTGAGAAAGATAGATAGATAGATAGATAGATAGATAGATAGATTCACCTATTGACTGAAACAATTGATGCAAAGAATATACTATACTAATACACTGTAACCAAAACAAAAAATAAATGACCTTCATTTTGAAGAAAAAACATCATATAAACTGATTAGGGAGTTTGTAAAGTACAGAGACCAGATATAGTTGCACAGAGACACAAAACAACCAACACAAAGAGAAGAAAAAAACAAGGACACAGGGGTTCTCTGTGACAACTAGATTTTCTGTTCTAGAGAATAGAAATGTTAGAGAGGCATTTATTTAGTTAATTTTTATCATAAGTAAAAGGATATAAATAATATCTTCAAAAAATTCTTCTTCCTGGCAATTTTAGTCATAACTTTCTTTTTAACAGACACACTTTATTGGATTATACCTCCAAAAAAGAATAGACAGTAAAAATGTAAAAATTGATAAAATAAAAATATAAATAAATCAATTCCATACTAATCATTTGGAAGTCAAAAATATAAATATACATTACTTAAACTAAACAGTCAATATTTTTAATACAGCAGACTGCATCTCAAAAGAAACTGAGAATAAAAAAGCAAAAATGAACTGAGGGAAATCTTTATTGAATACTTACTGAGCATCTTAATCTGCAGAGCTATGAACTGGCTTTCCCACCGCATGGACTTCCTCTGTTTGGGTAAAGATGAATGATCTGAATTGAGCAATCAAAATAGTTCTCCAGTACGGAACTGGTTTCCACCTGACGCTGGTCAGAACTGCTAGTAAGAAGGATATGTACCACTTGTGTCAGGCATTTCAGAGTTAGTACTCACTTCCTCAGGATCTCCTTCCTCCCATGAATCACAATCAGACAAAACCCGCTTGAGAACTATTCAAGAAATAGCTTGCAAAGCATTCCTCTGAAACATTAAAAACAGTAAAAGATGAAATGAAATCTAAAGGTTTTATATATTTGTAATAACAAAGAATTTAGTAAGCCTATGGGTAACTTTTTCTTTTAAATAAATTAACAAAATTATTAACAGATATATTTGATAAACACTGTAAATGTTACTTGTATCTAAGCCTTATTTTGTTCACTACTAGTCTGAAGTTCAACTTCACCTTCTTTGCAGCTAAAAGACACCATGTAAAATAAGGTTTTGCTCAAAAAAACAGAAGACAAAGACTATAAAAGAGCTATTTCTTTATAAACGGAAAGGGGTTTCTTTCTTTCCTTTTCCATCCTGGAGAGCAGACAAAATGCTTAGATACAACCCAAGATTAAATTGTAGGCAGTGTACAGAAAAAAAAAAAGATACAACCCAAAATTAAATTGTAGGCAGTGTACAGATAAAAAAGATACAACCCAAAATTAAATTGTAGTCAGTGTACAGAAAGTAAAATAGGACACACTAAGGGTCTTAGCCCATTGCTGATGTGAGAAGTCCTTCTGTGTTGCTTTTATTGGCTAATAAAGAAGCTGCTTTTGGTCAATGGCTTAATAGAGTAAAGCCAAATTGAAAGAGGTATAGAGAGAGAGTAGGCGGAGTCAGGGAGATGCCATGGAGCTGCCAGAGGAGAAAGACGCAAGACGTCAGCCAGAACCTTACAGGTAGGCCAAAAGCCTCATGGTAAAATATAAAATAATAGAAACTGGTAAACTAAAGATATAAAAGCTAGCTATCAATACGCTTAAGTGATTGGAGAAGCAGTGATTTAAATAATATAGCTTCTAAGTGATTATTTCATTGTCTGGGCAGTTGGGAACAAACAAATGGTCTCCACCAACAAATTGAGGCCAATGTGGCCAACTAAATCTACTTAAAACACAAGAAAGTTTGGGAAGAAATTCTTCGCAGCTTCTTTAAAAGAGGTCTTCCTGATTCAGTGGTAGCAGAAAAAAAAAGTGTGGTTTTGAAATGGCAGCTTCCTGGTTTGTTCATGCTGCCAGCATGAACTCTGGCTCTTTTAGGAGGCTGAGCACTTGAATGGGGTTTGTGGGCTGCTAGTGTGCTGTAAGTTACTTGGTGGAAGCATGGGCCAACAGGCTACCAGAGTTGAAGTGGTGAGTGTGGCTCCCACCCGGCAGTCTCAGAGGCAGTGAATGGACCTCCACCATGTTGGACTGGGTTGAATCAAAAGGTTAAGCATTGGCTCTAGCTATGCCCACTTAGCATTTAAAAAAGGGGGGAAGGGGCTTCTGGTCAGAAAATAATTACAGATATGCAATAAAGACAGATTCAGATATAAAAAAAGACCTGTAAATGGGTCACAGTGCTAGAAAAATGTACATAGGTTTGGGACAGAGAAGAAAAAGAATATAGACAGTTATAAAAAAAGTAAATCGTTTTAAAAAATAAAATGAAGTCTTTAAAGAGACAAAGTAAACTCGTAGAAAAAATAGAGTAAGAAAAATAAGCCACATAATGATGAAATATACACAAAAATCTGGATTATATATACTATTGTGTTTTCTTTAAATTTTCTGACTGTGAAGGAGCTAAGTACAGAGTGACATTTCATTGTACAGGCTGCTAAGATAAACCAACATACATACTTTAAAGGTATCTTGATTTCAAAATATGGATCTAAGGATATAATGCTTTGGAAAAGAGGTTCTACTTGCTTCCACAGAGGATGAGAACCTATGGATTTCTTCTAGACTAATGTGGTCTGATGGACCAAGACCTCCCTGAAAGGATGCCATTAACACCCCCCAAAATACTTTGCCCAACAAAAAGCAGGAAGCAGTTTGGAGAGAACTATGCCCAAATTCCTAAATATTGTTTATAAATATTTGTTTACATTTAAAGGAGGATATGCTATAGAGATTTTCATTGGTATGGAACTTGGTTTATTAATATAAATTTAAGGTCAATGTTGTTATACTATATACTATATATTTCTGATTTTGATAAAGGTCTCATGTTTGTGCAGCTCATTAAAAATGTAACATATAATTTAAAAATATAGGTTAAAAGATAAGCATCTGTAATAGTCAAGCTTGTAGTTATGTTAGTTAGATTTTCTAGATGTACAGAGATACATTTCAGATGGATAGTCATTCTTCAAACCTTTCAAAGTCCTACAGAATATGACATTTAAAATGTTTTAAGAACTTAGGATTTTTCATGGCAGTGAAATACATCTGCTCCTGCAAGCACCAAGCTACTTCAAGAGGATGATGTGCATCGAAGAGGCTCCTCGTGGAGCTCGTTAGCCATTTGGGCAATAAATTGTTCTTTCCTTAACTGTTTGAATGGACTTGCAAGATACTCAGAAAAATGACTGCTATAACTGCCTAAAGAAGGTGAGACAGTCCTTCAGGATCCCTGCTTCATGAAAGAGTCTGCCAAACATTCTGCAGGACACATAAAAAAGTGACTGATAGACAATATAGGCAGAACTGTCTTTGAAATTTCCTGCTTCATGGAATAGTCTGCTGGATACTATAGGCCAGTAGTATGGGCTGAAGATGGATGCTCAAATGATACAGAAGATCTGTGGGTGACTGTCCACACAGAGAGATGTCTTTGTCATTTCTAGAGATTTGAAAGTAGCTTACAATGCACTTCCTGTTAACTTAGTAATATTATATCCTTCTGGAGTCTTCGATGGAGTTGAAGAACAGATATAGTTTTCTTTAGTTATGATAAAGTAGATGTAAGTATTGTAGCTATAATTCTTGCTTGATACCTGTTTTGTTTTAAGTAATTTTACTATGTTAAATTAAAAACCTTCCTTTTTATTTAAATAGAAAAGGGGAAATGATGTGGTGGTACAGGATTATTGTCTGTATTCTATCAATCATGTTTTAAATAAATGCTGATTGGCCAGGCAGGAAGTATAGGCAGGAAAACCAGACAGGAAGTAGAGGTGGAGCAAAGAGAATAAGAGAATTCTCAGAAGAAGGAAGCCCATTCCTCCCATTCCTGCCCAGACCACCAAGAAGCAAGATGTAATGTGCCCCGCTGGAAAAGGTACTGAGCCACGTGGCTAACATAGATAAGATTAATGGGTTAATATAAGTTACAAGAGCTAATAAGAAGCCTGAGCTAATGGGTCAATCAGTTTTATAACTTATGGAGATCTCTGTGTGATTTTCTTTGGGGCTTGCCGGCTATGGGGTACTGGGTGGGACAGATACCCTAACAAGCAGGCTCCCTCATGTTACAGTGTGGGAAGTCCTTCTACATGTTGCTTTTGCCTGTGATAGGGCAGAACAGAGGTAGGCACGGAAAACTAACCTGCTGGGAGAAAGGCAGAGTTGCAGGATGCCATGTAGCCGCTGCCAGAGACAGATGTGATAGAACCTTGTCAGTAAGCCAGAGTCACGTGGTGATACACAGAGAAATGGGTTAGCCAAAGGCAGAAGAGCTAGCTAGCAATGCACTTAAAATATTAGCCAAGCAATGATTTAAATAATATAGTTTCTGTGTGATTTCAGGACTGGGCAGACAGAAACTTCCACCAATACCTTGCATACATTTAAATTTCTTAACTAAATTTAAAACATCAGTGTTACTAGATTTTATGTTATAGAACTAAGTCCACTCCAAATGACTTAGGTTTGTAAAATAACTGACACATTTATGACTAATTTTACAAATATTTCTGAAACTCCTTACGTTAAGTAGTTGCTGTAGCACAGGTCTATAATCCCTGTTACTTGGGGAAGTTAAGGCAAGAGAACCAATAAGTTCAAACCTTGCTTGGGCTACAAAGTAAGTTTGAGACTAACATAGACAATTTAGTGAGACCCTGTCCCAAAATTTAATTGTAAAAGAAAGGAGAAGTGTATACAGTTCAGTGCTATAGCAATGTCTGACACATGTGAAGTCCTAGGCTCACTGTCCAATAATGCAGGAAAAAAAAACAATATGTAATGAACATAATTATGCAATAACAGTCCATAGGTCACTTAGTCTTACTATTACCAATAATAATATTAACAATAGATAATATTATGGAAGAAAGTACTGATGGCATTAACCAGTATTTGATCTCCCCTAAAAAATCTTTACTATTAGAACCCATGATGTTTTCCTGGATACATGGCTACCAACAATACAGATCATACTGCCTATTTCCCCTGCTGATAAGAAGGTCCAGGAAATGAATTTTATCATCTGGACACATTTGGCCCTTTTACATGACAATGCCCAAGTTTGGTAAATGAGACACGGGACTGAGCAGATGCAGTGTTGCACATCTCTAGTTCCAGCACCTGAGAGGCAGAGGCATGCAGATCTGATGAGTACAAAGTGAGTTCCAAACCAGCCAGGGCTACATAGTGAGATGTGTCTAAGAAGAGAAGGGAGAGGGAAGGGAGAAGGGAGGATGAAGAAATGAGAGATCATTATCTCCTGAAAAGAGTTTATTTATGTCAGTATCTCTGTCATAACCCCATTTTTGTGCTCCAGATGTCTGACATTATGGTCAAAACACCAGCAGCTACTAACAAACTGATGTTCAGAAGGAATCAAGAGTCTCTGAAGAGCCTGAACTGTTTACTAACTTTTTATTTTCTTTCTTTTCCCTCAAGTGTTAGGGACTAAACCCAGGACCACCACATGCTAAGTGTATGCTGTATCACTAAGCTACATTTCCAACTCCACAACTGCAGTTTTTGATTAGGAGACAAACATAAACTAAATTAAGCTTAGATTATTTTATTATTATACAGCAAATAATAAATCAGATACAAGTCTAACCTCCTTCATTTCTACAAGCCCAGACCACTTTTGCTCATTGTTTTACCAAGAGCGTGTGTCCTTTAGTCCTTATATATATATCCTGTAAATATCACTGCTTCCACATTATAAGTGTGTAACCTAAAGACAATTTGAGTTCAACCTCTGTGAGACAGACTCGTTTCAAACCTAGGTCAACCCTAGCATCCTTGCACTTAACAAAACACAACAGACTCTCTTATGTGTATTTACAGATCTAAAATACAAATATGTCAGTGAACAATTCAAGTACAACACTTTGGGAAAGACCCATTATCAGACTTTTTCTTTTCCTTTAATAAGAGCCATCAAATACTCAACCAACTTGTCCTGACCCAACAACCAGCAAGCAACCTTCTGACTTCTGTAAGTCAAACTGACTATGGTCTGATCACAAAGATTCTGAGTAGCACATAACATAATAAATCGAGTCTCAGGTACCTATTTTATTTTTCATGGCAACAGTTCATTACAGAATTATCCTTGAGGTTCATAACCCATGAATGAGTACTAACAAGAATATGTCTCTAGGTACTCAGAGATGAATGAGACCCATGTAGGCTTCCCCCTCAGTCAACAACACCATTCCTATTTTTTTTCATGTTTATATATCTGTCAATTCCTATTCACAACAGTAAAAAAAAAAATTGATAAAAACTGTAAGGCAATGATCCAAAAGAAGAAAAGCAGCAAATGAAACAAAGTGATGAAGTGAACTTAAAACAGAAAGTAAGGTTGAGCAAAGATGGCACACCCTTTTAATCACAGCACTCTGGAGGCGAGGCAGGAGGATACTGAGTTCAAGGTCAGCCTGGTCTACAGAACGTGTTCCAGGACAGTCAGGACTACACAGAAAAACCTTGTCTCAGAAAAACAATCAGAAAGCAAGATCTAAACCACTGCTTCTTTCATCTTAGAAAGACTGTTATCTTCCACCAGAATCAAGAGAAGTGCACAAAACCTACCAGGAAGCCTTAAATAGTGACACTGGATTCTAAAAAGGGAACAGGATAAATAAACTAGAGAATGAAATTCTAGCAGAAATCTAAAAGCGACAGGAGTGAATATGCACTGGATGTGAAGATTACTAACTGAAAACTATGATAATATAATAGAAACAAAAATAGAAAAGATAGGGAGAAAATTTCAGTAGTGGAAATACAGTATTTTATTTAAATTCCAATGTAAGCAACAAAACACAGCAATGTAATACTTGTGATTCTGCCCCCAATAAAAATGTGCACTTTCATATGTTATAGTTGTTACAACATAGCAAGATCCTTTACAGCCTATCAAACTAAGTTCTTCCTAGGTTATGTATGCTGTTCTTCCAAATTCCTTGGCTCAAGGAATCCTGTCTCAACCTCCTGCACTGTTCTGACTAAAGCTTGGTAGCACTGTGACTGACTCACTGCTGTATCCTGTTGTTTTATGAATTATAAAAAGCCATATTTGGAGAGCCAGGCCATGGTGGAGCATACCTTCAATCCCATGACTCGGGAGGCAGAGGCAAGTGGATCTCTGTGAGTCTGAGGCCAGCCTGGGTCTAAAGAGCAAGTTCCAGGACAGCAGAAACTATACAAAGAGAAACCCTGTTTTGGGGTGGGGGTGGGGGGAACCATAGTGGAGCTGGACTGTAGCATGAGTGTTTGCCTCTATCATGCATGGCGTCATAAATTCAATTCCAAGACCATACAAAAGCACATATTATTACATCACAAATTTGTTTTATTACCATTTCAACAACTGAATTTCAAGGTAGTTTTTCTTTTATGATAGGTATTTTAGACATTTAAAAATTCTGATAAGTGTCTAAACTCTACAATGGGTATACTATACAATATGTACAAAAGGACAAAGACTCTCTTGCTTAAAATGCATCATTTAAGAAAACATGTAGAACATTCTCTCTGAATTATTAGCCTTTTGGCAACAGGCAATTACATTCAGTTTTGCCAGAGAAACACTTTTGGGACATATATAGCTGTATAAATATATTTAATAATTGCAACTAGACAGCAGAGTGAATAAATTTATGACTTTGGAAATCAAACTGGCTAAACTTTTATTTCTTCATACCTCTAATAAAGATGATTTCCTTTATACTTTAAAATAATATCTAATAACTAAAAGTCAAGAGAAATAGGAACTTATAATACCAATACTCATTTAATCTATTCATCCAGAAATACTAATTGTCAGTGTTAATGTTACTTAGGATTTTAATGGAAGATTTTAAGAAGTTTAGTTTTAAATAAAATATAAATTTGAAAGTTATCTGAAGCATCAAGTTATAAAAGACAGAATGCATTAAATAATCCATGAAGAGACTTTTGTGTTGTTAACTACAACTTATACATTAACTTTCAACACTGTCCTCACCTGCCCACCGGCTACAATGGCTCCAAAGAGATGCAATAAGCAACACTTAAGACTTTCCTTGAGATGTTCACTTTCCTGAAAACATTCTGTGAATATAATACACAAATGAACAAATCAATAAGATTTCTATTGCAGAACACAATTCATGTCTAAGGAAATTGACATATGAAGAACTCTATGAAAAGGCTAAAAATCCGTCAAAAGGCAAGGCTGACAAATGTGTCATATCTCATTTACTTCTCATAGTACTCCCTAAGAACATCCTGACCCAGTATAAATAAGCTACTGGAAGATAAGTTATTATCTCATCTGAAGTAATGTGGTTACTGACAGAACTAGAACTTAACCCAGTCCTAACTTAAAATCTCTTCTGTTTTCTTAACAACTGACCCTTACTTTAGTGAATTAGAAAATAAGAGTTAAATAAAAGTTTCCTAAATCTATTCCAAGGATCAATACTCTAAATTTCTAGGACTAGGACCTTATGTCTTTTAGCATAATAAAATATTTTGCTACTTTTAAATGCTATAAATGCACATGTCAAAGAAAAATAAGGCAGAAAAACAAAACAAGAAATCCGGAAGTTTCCCTCTGACCTTTTCCTCAATTTACCAACATACTTCTACCTTTAATTTTTTTTAAAGAAAAAGAGCTGTACAATATAGTGTCTTTCTAAGGATTTCAGTGAATATTGTATCCAGGACTCTCACCTCAAAATACAAAAAGCCATGGAGCAAAATTTGCTTTTGTAACCTATGTCAATCCTTCAATATACATTAAATCATCTCCAGATTACTTACACTAGCTAAACATGCAAATAGTATGTAACTCTAACAATGTACTGTTTTAAACGAAAACAAAAAAATCTGTACATGTATAGATGCAATTTCTTTTCCACTGCATGTTTTTAAGCCACAGTTAGTTGTGTCTGCTGATGTGGAACTCATGGATGTGGAAAGTACTGAATACACTTCTAGTTTTTGAACTTAATACATTATGGACATTACTATAACAGATAATATACCTTATTCATCTTTATCACCAAAATAAAACAGCCTGATGAACATTTTGTTAACCAGTTCTCTACTGACAAACTGTTGTTACCCCACCAATTTGGGAGGGGTGTTAGATCATGTACATGTATGTGATTCTCATTAACTCTGCCCCTGAACACTGGAATTATAGACTGTGTGAATCCTCACATTTTCACACTGAGTACTTTACTGACTGAGCCATCTGCCCAGAACCTATTTGTCCGTTCTTTTTATAATTCTATAGTAAATACTATTTTGCCTTTATTAATACTTACACAAAAATATAATGATAGATATCCAACTTTACACATAACACTGCCAAATAAAGCTGTAAAATGTACTAATAGAAACTCGTACTTTAAAAAAAAATAAGCCATTATAGCTATGTTGGAATAACTGGCATACACATGCTTTCCTGTTTTAGACAATATAAAAATGGACAAATCAGTCTCAGAAATAGGGTCAGAAAACTGTCAAACATAGATGGAAAACAAGCTGAACTCAAGGATTAATTCAGGTTTCTTTTTAGAGACACTTTCAGAATCACTGCACAAAATGGGAGGACCCTAAAAGACCAGTGCTGTTTATTGAGTTCAGGGGACATGAAACAGTTTTAGGAGAGGCTGGAACAACTGGAATTTGCAATGTAGAATACTGGAATGGAGAATGTTATACCAGGTGCTTCAAAAACACATATAACACTTGCTTTGTGTTTGAGTAACAATCCTCATAAGATAATGTAAAATTCTACAAGCAGGCAAAAACTACAAAGATGGTGTAAGTAGAAAGATTTTATAATCTTATACTAAGATGTAAGATGGGTATTTCATTCAGCTCTGGGGAAACTTAAGAAAATAAACAGTATAAAGACTATAAAAAATACATACTATGTTTTCTCTAATCAAAATTTTGCTGGAAGGGGTAGTGAGAAGGCTTACCAGGTAAAACGTCAATTCCTGCCAAGCTTAATGGCTTAAATTCAACCACCAGGATCACAGAATGACTTCTGACATTTATGTAGACATGTACAATACATTGGGAGGCACATTTTGTTACAAAAAAACCCCACAAAAAACCACACATTTTCTAACAAAGTAGCAAAAATAAGTTATCTGAAGACCCCTTTCAAGAAAACTGCAACAAAAATAAAAAAATTCTATCTTGTCCAAAGCCAGAGTCAAAGCAAAAAGGTGAATACATGTTTCACTTATTTTTGATCATCCAAAGCACACCCAAGTCAAGCTCAATGTCTTCAAAGACATTCCAGAAAAAATACACATGATCACTACACCCCCACTATATTCTCTGGTAAAGTCGAACAATTAAAAAAAAAAAAAGAAAGAAAAAAGGTAACAAACTGCTCCATTTGAAAGTCAAAGTCAGCAAGCGTCAATTTAAAACAGGTTTCAAAGACCTGTTTCATCTGTTTTCATCTGTTTCATGATACTGAAACAGACAGCTCAACACCTTGATTTCCTGGTGGAAAGAAAAAGGCCCGCTATGTTCCATTAGCTTCTATCTACAATGTTTTGCTATCTTCCATTAGCTTCTATCTACAATGTTTTGGATGGTTTCAACAAAACTGAAATCATCTGAGGCCCCAAATCATATAATAAAACTTTTCACTTTCCTAGATCACAGGATATAAGGAATCTCTAAGCCTAAAGCCCCATTACTATTGTAGAAACTATATCTGGGAATCATTTGGCTTAGGGTATCCATCTCTTAATGGTATTAGAGCCATTCAGGTCTTTCTTAAATCCTACCACTGCAGCTTAGTGCCTCTGGAAAATTAACAAGTTACTGTACTCTTTGGATTCCTAGTTATAGCTTTATGCATAAGCTTCTAAATGAATCCCTAAAATGAAGCAACTAAGTTCTCTTTCACGGGACTAAGAACAAAAGAAGTCTTCTGAGAAATTAAAAGCTTCTTTAATCAGGGATGTAACTTTGGAGGTTATTACAACTTGACAGATCTTTTAAACTGTATGTTACCAAATACCAGGGTGTAACCCTGGAGTTCTCAAATTATGCCCTAGGTCAAAGCTATCTATCTACTTGTAGGGTAAATATTAAAACTGATTCACTTGACAAATGGTTGACAGGATACATTAACTACAGCCTTTAATCCTAGCACTTGGGAGGTAGAGGCACGTGGAATCTGAGTTCTAGGACAGCCTAGTCTACACGATGAGTTCTAGGGCTCCGAACTATGTGGAGACACTCTGGTTCAAAAGAGGGAGGGGGACAGAGGGGAAGGGAGGTGGGAAAAAAAGAAAAAGAGAAAAAAGAAAAGTAACTGTCATGACTCTTTTAATAATAGAAGAAGTCCTTAAATTTACTTTGGGGTCTCCACTGTCTATATTTTATATCAAATAACCTCTCTATTAAATCCCAAATCTCCCACTGGTTTAGATACTTTTATGTTACCAAGCCTGGCTACTTGATAACTTTGAAATATCTTTACAACAGTGTCCCACCTCAACTCTTCTACTTTATTTCCTACCCCAGAGTATGGTTTATTTAAATTTCACAAATGCAATATGGCTCATCAACAGCAGTTCCTATGCGAATAATGAAAAATAAACCAGCTGCGCTACTACTGTCCTCCTTTCAGGTACCACAGAAATCAGCACACTTGGTTAGACGAGTAGGCTTAAATTTTGCTGCAACTTAACCAGAGCAAAAGGGAAACTATGCACACTGCCTCTAAATACCTTTCTTGGTAATACATGCACATACTGCCCTCTGGAGGGAAAAGATTTTATTTTAATGCTAAAAGTGATCCCATCGATTATGGATTTCGAATTCTAAGTTCATTAGAGACAATACATTTGCTGGCTGAAATAGCAGCGGTCCTTTACAAGGCACACCAAAAAGAAGTCATTTAGGAAACTAAAAAAGGAGATGCGGCAGTCAAACAGGCAGCTGACTATCCCTTACCGCATTTTGGTGCTCCTTGCACAAGACCTTTCCACCTCAACCTGAAAAGGTCACTGAAGTATCTGAAGCTCTTTTTCTGGAAATTACTCCCCCACTTAGCTTTTCAGGTACTCTTTAAAATAAAAATGTGCCTTCAGCTGCTTCCCAAATCACTCAATTTCTATCTAAATCTCTGGGAAGTTAATACTATCTTCATTCATTTTAGAGTCCTTACTCTTCTAAAACGGTGGAACATTCTAATCAGACCATTAAGTTGTTTTTAAAAATTATGCCCAGAGATTGAGTATATCTAAAGGGTGTTATTACCAAGAGCCTACATAAGACTTCAAACAGCTTTTGGCCTAACCCCTTCCAAGGTGATTTATCAATGCCTCGTTCTATATGTAGATCTGTTTCAGGAGGAAGAATCCCAGTCATCCATTCAATATGCTTCTAAGCCTAACAAACCAACAGGCTATAAAAACCACAGATTACAGAGACTGCCTAAGGGTTATGGAGATTGTCTAAACTGCTTTCAATGGGAAAAAATAGATGTTAATATAAACTTATATGGAGGAGCCTCACACCTATCAACTGACTGGCTCTTTTTTCTTTTGCATTTATTTATTTACCATATGGGAAAGGAGGCATATGTTTTCATCTATAGCACCAGTATAGATGTCAGAGGATCACTTGGGAAGGAGTCTCATTCTTCTGTGAGAATGTGGCCACTGGTAAGGTTCCCATGTTCCAATGAATGACTCTGCTATCATGCATATATGGGTAACAATAACTGGAGTTATTAGGTTATTTTAAAAAAAACTCATGAAGTTTGTGAAAGATATGTTTTTAGGAAAATATAAGAAGAATTGGAGGGAAAATGAGAGTAAATATGATATTTCATTGGATGTGTACATGAAATTCTCAATAATAAAAAAAGTTTTAGAAAAAGCTAAGCCTTGCTATTTGTATTTGGTTCTAGCTAGTCTTATTCTTTTTATACCCAAGATAAAATTTAGTTCTCTTAGGACTAGAGGGAGGCTCTGTGGTAGAAAGCAAATGTTGCTCTTGCAGAGGACCAGAGTTTGATTCCAAGTGCCCACACTGTGGTTCACAATCATCTTTAACTGCAGTTCCAAGGGATCTCATGTTATCTTGTGACATCTAATGTATGCGGTTCATAGGCATACATACAGCAAAACATTCACATAAAATAACTAAATCTAATTTTTAAAAACTAAAAATTAAGTTGGGTGTGGTGGTACATACCTTTATTCCCAGCACCAAGGAGGGAGAGTGAGTTTAAGACCAACCTGGTCTACAGAGTAAGTGCCATGACAGCTGGGACTACACAGAGAAACCCTCCCAAAATATCAAAATAAATAAATAAACAAACAAACATAAAAATTGTTCTTTATTCAGGCCCAAGACTATGCTCATAGCAACAGAGAAGATAAAAGTTGAGTCTATAGATATACCTGATGTGGGATTCCCCTCTGTATGTTGTAAATACAATTGTTTAATAAAGAAACTGTCTTAGGCCTGTAATGGCATAGAGTAGAGCTAATCAGGGAAAACTAAACTGAATGTTGGAAAAAGGTGGCAGAGTCAGGGAGAACCCATGGAGCAGCCGACAGAGACAGACACATTGGAATCCTACCTGGCTGGTAGGCCATGAACCTCATGGTAAAATATAAAATAATGAAAATAAGTTAAGATGTAAAAGCTAGCCAATAAGAAGTTAGAGCTAATAGGCCAAGCAGTGATTTAATTAATATGGTTTCTGTGTGGCTATCTGTAGTCTGAGCTGCCGGGCAGTCGGGAAACAAACAAGTGGCCACATATACCCAACACATCCACTCCCATAACTCTGGACTTCAAAAGTATATACTCTTCTTCAAGGCTATGACTAAAGTCCACTACAACTGATCATGCCAGACCTGGTTGCTAGATAGGATACTTCCCCAATGCTCTAGTAATTTGAATTGAAATCAAAAAAGACAAGAGCTTTCAAAGGATGAGACAAAGGCAGCAGTGCTAAGATATATGCTAAGCCTTGCCTTACAAGCACTCCTTTCACAACAATTAAATAATCAAGACATCAGGATATTTTCAAATCTGAGGTATAGCTATATAAAGGACTAACAAAAGATGTTTAAGTCAGAAAGTCTTTTAATGCTGAAAACAACAAATCTGTACTTATTCATGTATCCCAGTGGTATTATTTACATAGGATTGATCTCCATTGATGTAAAATATGACTGCCTGCCTTTGATCCATCAGAATGATTTGTTACTGAGTAGGTCATGAAGTTGAGAATATGCTGGTTAGCTCCTAATGGCATTTAATGGCTCTAAGGCACTATCCTTTGGTCCTGGTTGCTCTTAGGATGAACTGATGGGTATAGACTAGAATTTCTGACTATAAGATCAAGAAGTAAAAATTCTGATTATCCTGTGCTACAACATGGTTGGAACCTGAATGTTTTCATTGGTATAACTAGTTAGCTTTTGTTAGATGATTGATTCTACCCGAGGAGATCAGCTACAACTTACATTCTATCTAGTGCCTTTGCTAAGTGCAAACAAGTGGAAGGCCACACAGAGCGAGACAATAGGGTCAGCTCACTGTAGCCAGGCTCAAGGCACCCGGAGTTGCCTGGTATTCTACCTAGTACCTTCACTAACATGCTAAACTTGAAGACCCTCTTTCCTCAAAAGTCTATAAATGTATTTTCCTTTGTTCTCGTTTTTGTTGTTACTCCTACTCCAGATTCCCCAGCAGCAGGCAATATCACTAAAGGATGTTTCCCTTAAATCTGATTCAGTGCATCTCTCTAGTGAATCTCAAAAGAATCTTTATTACTTAAAACAGTTTTTATTTCATCTACAGATATAGAGAATGTCATTTTGGCATATTAAAATTCTTATTATACACATATTTAGGAAGTTATAAATTATATAGCTCAGAAAATTTCTCTTAATTCTTAAGTATGAATTATTTTATTTAAAAAGCAACTGTACAAAAGTACTACTTTAAATACCTTCAGCACTTGTCAGGAGACACTGCACTTTTATTAAGGCTCAGCATTTTATGGATATGCCTAATATCATCTCATATACATTACATACAAAAGAAGGTTCAAGGGTCCAGAAAGATGATTCAATAAGTTAAAGAGTGTTTACCACCAATACAAACAGCATGAGCTTAAATCCCAGGATCCACATTAGAAAGAGAAGAAAGATCTGGAATAGCAGGACTTTAATTACTGGTAAGAAGAATGTGACCTGATTCTTATCTCTGGCTCTAAAGGCATCCTGGGGTACCAAAAGAAACATTAACAAATAACTAAAGGTGGCTCCAACAGCTCTGAACTTTTAAAGATTTTTATGTAGAAGGAGACACTCTTGATAAAGAATAAGGACATACCATTGCTCCTCCTAGAAGAAACAATCTAACCAAGCCCACCAACCACTTCAAAGTCCCCCAGGAAAATCTATACTATGCTGTGTATCTTGTCTCTATTCTTGATGGAGATCACAAGAGTCTAGGCCGAGATTCCAGTGACAATATGACTTACTGATTTAATTGGCCATTTCAGCTAAGGTCGGAAATAAGGACAGAATTATACCAATAAGGACTTTACCATTTTCAACTGAAGAGAACAGAGAAAATAGGAAGGAATGAAGGTCAAATTGTGTTTCTTCAAATTCAGAGGACTATACTACAGTTAGAGTGGGGTCAGAACAACCTACTCAGAGCCCCAGGGGCAGAATTGTGCTCACAAATACAAGCACACAGGTGGTGACTCAAGAAAGCAGAGAAAAGCAAATCCCTACCTAAAAAAAAAAATTTAAGGCCAGCAACACGACTCAGCCAGAAAAGACTTCTACTGTGCAAAACTGGTGACCTGGGTTCTATTCCTGGAACCTATGTAAAAACAGAAGGAAAGAATTAACTCCACAAAGTTGGTCTCTGACTGCACACTGCGGCATGCTTGCCCACATACATGTCAAACATAGATACATACAATAATTTTAAATAACTAAATAAACTGAATGCCTTATAGAGCTAGAAGGCACAGCACTAGCTCCCTAATCAAAGAGCAAAGCACTAAACCAAATACCATTTTGAATCTTTAAGTAATGAAATTTGTTATCTTTCCAGATTTTATGATAGCTTGTGTAGAGGCTGAATTATGCAGGCCCATAATTCTGAGAATTCTGAGCGACCTACAAGGTGCACCTACCACACACAGAAGGTGGTAGTCTGGCTTTTTGATAGTAAAATAACCTGATGCCATCCTAACAAGTGGTCAGAGTATGCTAATGTCATTCTGCTCCTTTTATTGTAAATTAGGAGATTGCCTGGAGAAGAGATGTTTTCAGTAGACATGACAAAACAGGCATAGGCGGGAGGTGACCTAAGTCATCCCCCCACCCCCACACCTAGCTAACAGAATGCTAATGAACTTACCCCTCAGTTTACCTTTGTTTAAAAAAATAAAAGCTGTTTGGAAAATAAAATGAATGGACTTTTCAGGAAGTGATTTGAGATTTTCAGGATCTGAATGATCTCTGAACTCCCTCCAAATACTGTCATATGAATAGTATCTTCATTTCCATGCCTCCATTCTGGTATAAGAAATTATGTTTGGGCTGGTCCCTGACAAGCTTAAAACATGTACCCCCTTTCTTTCTTCCAATTTCTCCCTTTTAGAATGAGAATCTAAATCCTCTTCCGGATTCACCATTGTATTTTAGAAGTACCTATTACAGGTTCACAGCTAAAGAGGGAAGTGGACTCACTGTGAATGCATCTGAGTTTTGCTCATATCTGATTAACAATTAGAGGAGATTTGGGATTCTAGACTATTGAGAACCAATATTGGAATGTGTTAAGTCACTTGGATTATCAGGGTGGAATAAACATATTTTGCAAGTGATAAAACATTAATGGGGGGGGGTGAAATAGTATAGACTCAACTATCCCTCCCAAATTCAAATACTAATGCCTTAACTCACACACACCCATGACTACACTAGAGCCTAGGCTTTTAAAGAAGAGATTAAGGTTAGATAAGATCAGAGAAGGGATTGCCTGATACAACAAAACTGATGCTCTTGTTTGAAGAGGTATCAGTCCTTCTAAAATCTGAGAATACAAGGAGACTAACACCAGGCTACAAAAAGACCTCACCAAAAACCAAACCCTTCTAGGACCTGGCTCTTATAATGTCAAGCCTCCAAAACTATGAGTAAATAAACGTCTGTGTTTAAGTCACAATCTCAAGTATTCTGTTATAGCAGTAAAAGCATACTAGAATGTGTGAATGTGTTTTATTACCATTGGTTAATAAAGAAGCTGCTTTGGCCTATGGCAGTGCATAATATAGCTAGGCAGGAAAACTAAACTGAATAGAGGGAGATAAAATGTGGACTCAGGGAGATGTCTGCAGCCACAAAGGAAGCAAGATGTGAGGTAACAAACCATGAGCCTTATGGTAAAATATAACACAATAAAAATGAGTTAAGATGTAAGAGTTAGTTAATAAGAACCCTGAGCTAATAGGCCAAAGAGAATATAACTAATATTAAGCCTCAGAGTGGTTATTTCATAAGCAGCTTTGGGAACAGGCGGGCAGAGAAATATCAGTCCAGGAGGACCAGGGGGACTTCTAGCTACTATGTAGTACTTCTAGCTACAATGTCTCAATAATGCAGTTATGAAGTAAAACTAGTACATGAGAATCAAGCACTGAACCAACTGAATTACATTCCTACCCCAGCATTATCTTTTTATCTCCAAATATTTACCTACATGTATATATGTGTACCATGTGTACACAGAGCACAGAAAGGCCAGAAAAGGAACTGGAATTGGGAACCAACCATGGTCCTTAACAAAAGCAGCAAGCACTCTTAACTACTAAGTCATCTATCTCTCTAGCCTCCAGCACAATCATTTTTAAAAGTGAAAACTAGCCATGTATGGTGGCAGATGTCTGTAAAATCAACACTCAGGATGAGATCAAGTCACACTCAGCTACAGCAAATTTGAGGTCAAGCTAGGAGACATGGAACCCTGCTTCAGCATAAAAAAACAGTGAGGGTGAAACTAGAACATATATATATAGCCATGCACAAACAAACTAGTCACATCACTTAATGGTTTGGGTGCTAACTGGTTTGTTTTCTGGTTTTAAGGATCAAATGGAAGGTTTGGTGCATGCTAAACATATATTCTCTGGATATCTCTCAAGATTTCTCATCTTAGTAAAAATTGTGAAGTTCTAAAATACGCAATTTTTAAAATGTTCAGCTCATAGAAACAGATCAGCTCTTAAAAAGAATTAAATGGAGAAAATTAATCAAACCAAGAACCTTTAGCACAACCAAACACAAATGAACTAACCTTGTGGTTTTGTTCTTTAGTAGCCTTTACTTTATAAAATCACAAACCAAATTAAGGTCAAAACTAGAGTAAGAAAAAAGACACTAATCAGAACTGATCGAAATCAAAGTAAAGTAGGGTGTTACTTACGATAAAAGAAAGGAGCAAACTCCACTGTGAGAGAAGCTGGCTTGTATTTCTGTCTGCTCTTTTCCACAGAACTAAGGATTCATCTATCATTAAAAAAAAAGTCAATAACAAATTATAACATGAAAAAGCAGAGGTGACACAATTTAAAAAACAATTTCAAAACAAATTTAACATCCTGATTTTGGTTTGCAAACTGAACAAACATCTTCAGGACTGGTACAATGTTCAAAGAGAAGTTGAAACAACTTAAGTGTTTACCAATTAGAGAATATTTTTATTACGCATTGTGATAGCCAACTTAAGTCTCCAAATAACTGGGAATTTAAAAAGAAGCCAGCATTTAAATTCCCAATCTGCAGAGGAATTTGCAAGGCAGTCCTGAGAAAGTGATAGCTAAGACTATGACAGTATTCCTTGGAAACCACAGAAGCCAGTGACTGACCTGTGCTTTACTGAGGTTTTATTCAGATACAGTGAGTCCAGACCTTTAAGTTCCCTCATTTTGAGGATGCAAATCCAGTACAAAAATGAGATTATCATTTAATGAAAACTCCAGGAGTTTCCATGGATATTTTCTATAAACTTTAACAAGGCCAAAACAAAGTATGCAGGCTTTTACTAAGAGCATTGCAGTCATTCCAGTTCAACACGAAATGAAATTACTTAGATAGGCTAGGTGATAAAAATATTGGAGAATAAAGCCTGTTAAAACCAATAATATTATCCAATAGTGGAATGGCGAAAATGAAAAACTAAAATTAAAATAAAAATTATAGGATTTTTATCATGTCTTGAAAAGTATATTTAATATTATTAAAAACAATGAATGGAAAAATACCAGAAACTACCTAGAAATTCTGTGTATCTTTAGGCTACAGGTGTACACCAGTCTCCCCCTTTCTAATAGGAAGTCTTATTTTGGATTTGCTTGGTGCTTTCTCACAATTAGGCTTGGACTATGCATTCAGAGCTGAACTACTAACTACTACAGAGACAATAACATCTTTCTCGGTATCATGTGTGAAGTTCTCACTGATCATAATTTTGGTTACCCAGTCAACTTTATTATAGTGAATAATACTGACCAGGATACATAATTAATTTTTCACTTACAAGTAACTAGCAATTTACACAAAGACATTTTAAGCATTTATATATCACTCTGCTAATCAGAACTGCCTCTAGATTTATCATTTATTAATGATCTGTGACTGACACAATCTTATACTATGACATATAAATCAAAATGCTGATTTTCTTTCAACTCCAACATCATCTCTGTATTTATTAATTGGCACTTCATAATCTACTACTACAAGAAATTTAATTTTTTTATTTACCAAGTTACTTAATACTGGGATGAACTCATATTTTTTCTTAATAGTTTATTAATCTTTTCTGTGATTATTTTTTGTGCGTATATTGTCACATTTGGTAAACAGAGCTTAGGGCCTAACTAAACAATTTTTTTTCTCCATGGACAGGCAATGATACCTACTAAACTTACAGTAAGCACAGTAATGAACTAATAAACATTTGAATAAACAGCTGGATAAACAAACAAGCATTTTTGTATACACCTGCCCCCAGCTTGGTAGTAGGATGGAATCTGGTTCTAGGGAATGGTAGGGAAAGCATCTTACCACTGAGCTATATCTTAGACTGATACTTTAATAAGAGGTTTTTGCTGCTGTTGCTGTTGGGTTTCTCATTTTGTTTTATTACTATACTTTAGTTCCTCTGAGTTACTATTTAAGAGTCTCCAAGTACAAACGAAATAAAGTTAACAGATTAAGGCAATTTCCATGAAATATGAGAAATATCCCTTACATCAATAAAAAACTTTTAATTTTAAATGTTCCTGAATATGAAACTATGCAGCTTTAACTTACATTTGTTCTACCTGATTCTTTTGGTAAATAATACACTTATTATAAATGTCCATTTAATTTGACAATCAGTTTAAAGAAAGACACAAGCTACTACTATGAGTCAATTGAATAGGTCTTCCATATTTTTCCTTATAAGTGTATGACTGAATCTCTCTATCAAGTAAAAAACATTGAAGTCTGTCCTTACTTTGCCCACTTGCCACTGAAGCAGCTCTATTACTGAAGAATTTTTAAGTATATCAGAGAGCAGAAAAACAGTTTCAAGCATAATGCTTCACACTTCTATCATTAATGTATGCTTTTCTTCTTTGTCTGGCCACCTGACATGTGCTCATCTTCCATCATGTGTTATATATCATGCTATTTAAAACTTCCCATTGTTCAAAATTTCAAAACCTGGCCAGGCAGTGGTGGCGCATGCCTTTAATGCCAGTACTCAGGAGGCAGACTGCAGGATCTCTGAGTTCAAGGTCAGCCTGGTCTATAGAATACTTACAGCACCCACAAACTTATGAACACCTAATTTTCGACAAGGGAGCTAAAGGTATACAATGGAAGAAGGAAAGCATCTTTAACAAATGGTGCTGGCATAACTGGATGTCAACCTGTAAAAAAATGAAAGTAGATCCATATCTATCACCATGCACAAAAATCAAGTCCAAATGGATTAAAGACATCAACATTAATCCGTCCACTTTGAACCTGATAGAAGAGAAAGTGGGAAGTAGTCTACAAGATTTAGGCACAGGAGGCCTCTTCCTAAGCAGGACCCCAGCAGCACAGACAATAAGAGAAACAATGAATAAATGGGATCTACTGAAACTGGGAAGCTTCTGTAAAGCAAAGGACACTGTCAGTAGGACAAAAAGGCTGCCTTCTGACTGGGAGAAGATCTTCACCAACCCCTCATCAGACAAAGGTCTGATCTCCAAAATATACAAAGAACTCAAGAAACTAGGCACTAAAACTCTAATTAACCCAATTAAAAAATGGGGTACTGAACTTAACAGAGAATTCACAACAGATGAACTTCGAATGGCCAGAAGACACTTAAGGTCATGCTCAACCTCCTTAGCGATCAGGGAAATGCAAATCAAAACCACTTTGAGATACCATCTTACACCTGTCAGAATAGCTAAAGTCAAAAACACCAATGATATCCTATGCTGGAGAGGATGTGGGGTGAGGGGAACACTCATCCATTGTTGGTGGGAATACAAACTCGTGCAGCCACTGTGGAAATCAGTGTGGCGGTTTCTCAGGAAACTGGGAGTCAACCTCCCTCAGGATCCAGCAATTCCACTCTTGGGAATATACCCTAAAGATTCCCGATCATACTACAAAAGCATTTGTTCTACTATGTTCATAGCAGCACTATTTGTAATAGCCAGAACCTGGAAACAGCCTAGGTGCCCCTCAATAGAAGAATGGTTAAAAAAGGTGTGGAACATATACACATTAGAGTTTTACTCAGCGGTAAAAAACAATGACATCTTGAATTTTGCATGCAAATGGATGGAAATAGAAAACGCTTTACTGAGTGAGGTAAGCCAGACCCAAAAAGAGGAACACGGTATGTATTCACTCATAAGTGGATTCTAACCATAATTAAAGGTCTTTGAGCCTATTATTCGTGATCCTAGAGAAGCTAAATAAGAAGATGAACCTGATGAAGATTATTTAGCTATCCACCAGGAGGTAGGAAATAGACAAGAGTCCCAGGTAACCTCGGGTGCATGGGGGGGAGGGAGGGTCGATGGAAGGGGAGAAGGTTAGAGAGAAGGGAGTAGGGGAAGAAAGGGGAAAGCTTGGTGGCCTGGGATGGGGGGGGAAGGGAGGAAGGATGAATATGGGATCAGGGAAGATTATATTTCAACTAAGGGACCCATTTTAGGGTTTACAGGAGACTTGATTATATATGGGATCCCAGGTCCAAGGAGAGATCCCCCAGATTGCTCTCTGGACAGAGGAGTGGGTGCCTGAATCGGCCGTGGCCCATGTCCATACTGATGTATATTTTGCTTATCACCATAGATCCTGCATCTGACGAAGGACGGCGATACAGTCGGTGACCCATATTGCAGCACCGGACTGAGCCCCCCGAGGTCCAAATGAGGAGCAGAAGGAGGAAGAACATGAAAAACGAAATCAGTACTGCGAGGGATGCTATCACCCACTGATACAAGGGAACGGATCTGATGAGAGTTTACCAAGGCCAGTTGGACTGGGACTGAAAGAGGACGTGATCTAACCAGACTCTCCGAATTTGGCCGGATTCTCTGACTGTGGCTGACCCGAAGTCTTTCTGAAAAGCCATTGACTATGACACTGGGACCTGTTTCCTCTACATATAATGGATTTTGGGGATCCAGTCTGTTTGGACACTCACCTTCCTGGACCTGGAGGGAGGGGGAAGGAACTGGAACTTCCCACAGGGCAGGAAACCCTGACTGCCCTGGGGGACGAAGAGGGAGGAGGAGGGGGAGTAGGGGGAGTGGGAGGGTGTTGGGAGGGGGGGTGGAAATGGAAACTTTTATAATTTAATAAAATTTACTAAAAAAAAAAAGAATACTTACAGCAAAGCCAGGGATAACAGAGAAAAAAACCCTGTCTCAAAAAACCAAAAAAAAAAAAAAAATTTCAAAGTTATGTTTGTTTCTAACAACTGCTTTACTTATTTTGTTTTAGTTTATTATCAGAGCTACTTTTATGTACATCTTGACTCCTTTTACCACGTTTAAATTCTTTTTGCAGGGTTGGAGAGAAGGCTCAGAGGCTAAGAGGACTGGTTGCTCTTCCAGAGGTCATGAGTTCAATTCCCAGCAATCCCATGATAGCTCACAACCATCTGTAAGGAGATCTGGTACCCTATTCTGGGCTATGGGTAGGACTATGTATACATAATAAATAAATAAATAAATAAATTCTTTTTGCTCTGGTTTTAAATTTTTTTTAAAGAAAAAGCCTCGATCATATTCAGACTGGCAGTTCCTGTTTTATCTGCTTTGCTGCCTATAAAGAAAAAGAACAATGTCACTGTTTCAAAACTTTTAATAGATTTCCTTAGAGTTCTTCATTGTTAAATGCAATAAGTGGAAGAGAGAAAAGTGGGAAGAAGAGAGACAATTTTCTTTGCAAAATCTCTAGCATACAAATCAAAGTAGAGGAAAATTGAGTCACTGAATCTAAAACAATAAATTACTAAAAAGTCTACAATGAAGAAGTGTTATGTGTATCTTTGTCTACTTAAAAAAGTCTTGAGAGGCACAAAGGCGAGAAGCAGTCACAGTACTGTTTGCCAAATCATTGCCATTTCCACAGTCCTCCTACTCTTATGGCAGAGCTGATGGGGTCCCTTGTGGTAGGGACACATAATCAGTTCTGGACAACAGCAAATTCAGAATGAAAATATTCTGGCATGCAACATGACCCCCCCCAAAAAATTAAATTTACAATATAAGAGTTTCATCACTTTCTTTTCTCCTTTTTCACTGTAACTAGCAATACTTAAGATGTTGGCTGTCAAAACCCACCTATCCTCCTGCAACCTCAGTGGCACTCTGAAACACAGCTTGCTCCAAAACTGAGGGGACTTAAGAGGTGAGTGAACAGCCACATGGCAGGACATCCCACTCTCTAGGTCCTCCCCAGTAGGACAAAACCCCAGTCCCTACCCCAACTCCCTCGGGTTTTCTATCCTGCCAGCTAGGAGTTTTCTGTGGCTAGCTATCCCCAAACCCAAACCCATCCACTGGACACCCCCAAGCTACTAGCCACACCCCACCTAAGAGCTGAGAGCTTGCTATAACACTGAGGAGACAAATAGCTTGCTACAACACTGAAGGGATTAAGACAGAGCAAAAGAGAGCAAAGCAAGACAGAAGAACAAGAGAGAAGGGCGTAGAGAGACCTCAGAGGCTTTCTGAGCCAGACATTTTGACAGTACAGAGCAGACCAAAAAAAGACTCCCAAACACTTAGCCACTGCAAGGATTGGACCAAGACACAAAGACACTGCAGGCCTCATTGAAAGGAAGAGATGGGTAGGCACCAATGCAGGAATTCCTCCAACAACCTAAAAAGCAACATGGCAACACCAGAACCAAGCAAAAATAAAACAGGAAGACTTAATCATCCTAACCCAGAAAAAGCAGAAAGTAACGTTAAACATAACTTTATGAAAATGGAGACCTTTAAAAAGGAAATGAAAAACTCCCTTAAATAAAGAAGACAAACAAAAAATTAGAAGAAATTAAAAAATCCCTCAAAGTACCCAAGAAAACGAAGAAAAAACAATCAAACAGGTGAAGTAAACAGTTCAAGACTTGAAGACTGAAATAGGAGTAATAAAAAAAACACAAACTGAGGGAATTTTGGATTTGGAAAATCTGGGGAAATGAACAGGAACTACAGACAAGTAAAACCAACAGAATAGAAGAGATAGAAAAAGAATCTCAGGTGCTGAGGATATTATAAAGGAAATAGACTCATTGGTCAAAGAAAACATTAAATCCAACAGATTCTTAACACAAAACATTCAGGAATTATGGGACACCATGAAAAGAACAAACCTAAGAATAATAGGGGTAGAAGAAGGAGAAGGATTACAGCTCAAAGGCACAGAAAATATATTCGACAAAAAAGCATAGAAGATACAAGAAGATTACAGACCACCAAATACACTGGATCAAAAAAAAAGGTCCCCTCACCATATAATAATAAAAACACAAAACATACAGAATAAAGAAAGAATATTAAGAGCTAAAAAAGAAAAAAAGGTAAGTAACATATAAAGGTAAACATATCAGAATTACAACTGACTTCTCACTGGGAACCAAGAAAGCCAGAAGGTCCAGGATAGATGAGCTGCAGATACTAACGAGACCAAGGATGCAAGCCCAGAATATTATATCCAGCAAAGATTTCATTCACCATCAATAGAGAAAACAAGATATTCCATGACAAAACAGATTTAAACAATATGTATCAACAAACCCAGCCTTACAGAAACTATGAGAAGGAAAACCCCAACCCAAGGAAGATAACTGCACCAACAAAAACACAGGAATATAATAATCCCCACCAACATAACCCAAAGAAGGGAAACACACAAACGCTACCACTGAAAAATATCCAGAATAAACAACCACTGGTCCTCAATACCACTCAATATCAGTGGACTCAATTCACCAATACAAGGACACAGGCTAAGAGAATGGATACAAAAACAGGATTCAATCTTCTGCTGTTTACAAGGAACATACCTCAACCTTAAAAACAGAGACTATCTCTGAGTAAAGGGTTGGGAAAAGGTTTTCCATTCAAATGGGCCTAAGAAACAATAGAGTGTGGTTATCCTAATATCTAACAAAACTGATTTCAAACTAAAATCAATCGGATGACATGGAGGAGAACACTATATACTTATAACAAGAACAATTCATCAAGATTCAGTCTCCATCCTGAACATCTATGACCCTAATACAAGAGCATCCACATATATGAAAGAAATATTACTAAAGCTTAAATAGCACATCAAGCCCCAAACAGTAATACTAGGAGTCTTCAACACACTCCACTCTCCCCAATGGACAGGTCAACAAGACAGAAACTTAACAGAGAAACAAGAGAACTCACAGATGTAATGAATCAATTGGACTTAACAGGCATCTATAGAACATTCCACCCAAACAAAAAAGAATATACCTTCTTCTCAGCACCTCATGGAACCTTCTCTAAAATTGATCATATACTCAGTAACAAAGCAAACCTCCACAGATTAAAAAAAAAATGGGAGTAATCCACTTTTTATTGGATTAAAGTAAGAATTTAATAACAATACTACTCTCAGAAAGCCTACAAACTCAAGGAAACTGAACAGTGAACTACTAAATCACCTCTAGGTCAAGGAATAAAGAAAAAAAATTAAAAACTTCCTAGAATTCAACGAAAATGAAGGCACAACATAGCCAAACCTATGGGACACTATGAAAGCAGAGCTACGAGGAACGTTCATGCACTAAGTGTTCACATAAAAAAACTGGAGAAAGTCACATTTCTGACTTGAGAGCACACCTGAAAGCTCTAGAACAAAAAGAAGCAGACTCACCCAGGAGGAGTAGAAGACAGCAAATAATCAAATTGAGGGCTGAAATCAACAAAAATAGAAAAAAGAAAAACAATACAAAGAGCAAAGAGCTGGTTCTTTGAGAAAAATCAACAAGATTGACAAACCCTTATCCAAACTAATCAAAAGGGAGAGAGAGAACATCCAAATTAACAAAGTCAGAATTGAAAAGGGGAACATAACAACAGAAACTAGGGAAATTCAGAGAATCATTAGGTCATACTACAAAAACTTGAACTCCACAAAATTAGAAAATGGAAATGAAATGGACTGTTTTTTAGATAGGTACCATATACCAAAATTAAATCAAGACCAGGTGAGCAAAATTAGACCTAAAAACTACAAGGATATAGAAGCTGCCATCAAAACCCTCCCACCCCCAAAAAAGCAAAGGGCTGGATGGTTATAGTGCAGAATTCTACCACAACTTCCAAGAAGAGCTAATACCTATACTCTTCAAACTGTTACACATAATAAAAACAGAAGGAACATTGACAAACTCTTTTTATGAGGCTACAGTTACCCTGATACCAAAATCACAATGACTCAACCAAGAAAGAGAATCACAGACCAATCTCACTCACGAACATGGATGCAAAAATATTCAATAAAATACTGGCAAGACAAATCCAACAACACATCAAAATAATCATCCGCCATGATTAAGTCAGCTTTATCCCAGAGATTAGGTAGGGGTTCAACATACAAAATTCTATCAATGTAATCCATCATATAAATAAACTGAAAGAAAAAAACCATTAGATGCAGAAAAAGCATTCAACAAAATCCAACACCCCTTCATGTTAAAGGTTGTGGAGAGTTTAGGGATACAAAGATCATACCTAAATATAATAAAAGCAATATACAGCAAGTGACAGCCAACATCAAATTAAATGGAGAGAAACTCAAAGCAATTCCACTAAAATCAGGAACAAGACTAGGCTGTCCACTCTCTGTATCTCTTCAACATAGTTCTTGAAATTTTAGCAATTGCAGTGAGACAACAAAAGGAGATCAAAGGTGTAGTGATGAGGAGAGCAGGCCTGCTTTTTGTCCAGCCCGGCTCCCGCACAGCTAGCTTTATACCTGAAATAACAACATACAAATTGTATTCATTTAAACACTGCCTGGCCCATTAGCTCTAGCCTCTTACTGGCTAACTCTCACATCCTGATTAAACCATATCTAGTAATCTGTGTATCACCACGGGGTTGTGGTTTACCAGCAAGATTCTAACCTACGTCCATTTCGGGCCGGAGCTTCATGGCGTCTGCCTGACTCTGTTTCCTTCTCCTAGCATTCTGTTCGGTCAACTCCTCCTATCTAAGCTGCTGTCCTATCAAAGGTCAAGGCACTCTCTATTTAGCCAATGAAAGCAACACATAGAAAGAAGACCCTCCTACATCATTTCCCCTTTTTCTGTTTAAACAAAAAAGCCTTAACTTTAACATAGAAAAATTACATATAAAAAAACAGCTATAAAGCAAAAATTACAATTACAATATTTAAATTTATTTTATCTTTTATTATAACAATGGAAAACTATAACTATGTATCTATTCTTCAACTATATCAAAGACTCCAGAAGGATATAATATTACCTAAGTAAACACGAAGTAAGCAACTTCCAAAACTCTAGAAATGACAGAGACATCTTGCTGTCTGGACAGTCACCCAATGCTCTTTTGTACCGTTGGGGCATCCATCTTCAGCCTACAGGCCCATAGTTTCCAGCAGACATCTCCATGAAGCAGGAAATTTCAAAAACAGTTCAGTCATTTTCTGCTATGTCCTGCAGAATGTCTTGCAGACTCTTTCATTAATCAGGAACCCCAAAGGATCATCTCACCTTTAGGCAAGCTCAGCAGTCTTCTTTCTGCGGGTTCTTTGTGTTCAGTTTATGCAACAGTCCAGGCAAGAGCAGTTTCTCGCCCAAATGGCTAACCAACTCCATAAGGAGCCTCTTCGATGCCCATCTTCCTCTTGAAGTAGATTGGTGCTGCCAGGAGCAGATGTGTCTCATTGTCGTGAACAGCCCTAAGTTATTAAAACATTTAAAATGCCATATTTTGTAGTCTTTAAAAGATATGAAGAATGCCTATCTAACTGAAATATATCTCTATAGATCTAAAAAATCTAACTAACATGACTACAAGCTTGATTATTATTGATGATTATCCATTAACAACCTATATTTCCTAATTATACATTTAAAAAATGAACTATACAATCACAATACCTTAATCAAGATCAGAAATATATATACATATAACAAAATAGACCTTAAAATCCATACCAATGCAAATTATTCATATCTATATCATATCCCCCTTTAAATGTAAAAGAACATTTATGGACAACATTTGGAAATATGGGTGCAGTTATTTCTCTCCAAACTTCTTCCTGCTGTATAGGGGCACTGTTAATCAGGTCTTTTATGGTGTATCCTGCATGTTAGGCTCCTCTTAGCAGTTGAGCAAAGTAATTTTCTGAAGGTGTTTATGGTAATCTTTCAGGAGGGTGTGGTCTATCATACCATATTGGAACAGAAGCAATCCACAGGGTCTTATCCTCTGTGAAAACAAAAGAAGACCCTCTTTTCCAAAGCATCATATTCTTAGACCCAAATCTGGAAGTCATGATACCTTTAGAACATACATGTTGGATCAGTTTAGCAGCCCACACAATGAAATATCTCTCTGTATTTAGCTCCTTCACAGTCAAAAAATTCAAAGAAAACACAATATACAGAATCCAAACTCTCTGTGAATTTACCATTTTTATGTGGCTTATTTTTCTATATTTCTTTTAATCTATAACTATCTGTACTCTGTCTCTTTAAAGATTTTACCCCTTTTTAAGGCATTAACTTTATTCTCTATATTCTTTTGCTTCTCTCTCCCAAGCCTATGTATGTCTAACACTATGACCCATTTAGAGGTCTTTTATGTCGGAATCTGTCCTATTGTGAATCTGTAATTCTTTACTGTCCAGGAGCACTTCTTAAAAACTTAAGTTGCATCATGTAGAGGTAATATGGTACGGCTTGTTTCCTGCCCAGTCTAAACCTTAACTGAGCTGTTATTATGGTAATTATGATAGTTCCTGCCTCAGTGTAGCACAGTTCAGCATGGTGGAGCAGAGCCGGAGCTGCTCCTGCCTCAGCCATTTGGTGCCCTGAGCCGAGCACAGTTCCAGGCACACAGCAGTCCACATTGTTATCAAGCAAGCTGTAGCACTTTACTCACAAAACCCCATCAAAATTCTCTTTCTCCCACAAAAGACAGAGGTTGTGGTAGGAGCGTAGCCCAGAAAGCCGGTGTTTTAAAACTGTGCGGCTTTTTCTTTTCACCTCCAGTTAGGAGCCACACTCAGCACTTTAACTCTGAGAATGAGCATTTTATCTCAATTACAGCCAATCTGCCAGGCAGACCACTGTGCAGCTGGGAAACATCTTTCTTTATGGCAGCAGAAATCCCCCATGCTCTTCAACTTGCCTAAACCTGACCCCGCTGTCTGCCCAGGTGCAGGTGAGGGAGTGCTGAGCGATTGGCATGATCTCAGAGTACTTTCTTCCTGATTCACTAACATCCAGCCCACAAATACTCCATAGCCGGAGATTGCACCAGCGGCACAGCCCATGAAGCTGCGTTTTAAAATGGCATGGCTTTTTTTCTGCTGCCATTGATGAAACAGGAAATCACTCTACGGCACATCCTAGCAAACAGCAAAAAGCTGTGCTAAATTCTCTTTTTTCTGCGTTTAAAATTAAACTCTTTCAGGTTTTACATGGATCCAGTTCACCACATTGAGGCGCCAATTGTGATGAGGCAAGCAGGCCTGCTTTTTGTCCAGCCTGTCTCCTACACGGCTAGCTTTATACGCGAAATAACAACACACAAATTGTACTCATTTAAACACTGTCTGGCCCATTACCTCTAGCCTCTTACTGGCTAACTCTCACATCTTGATTAACCCATACCTAGTAATCTGTGTATCACCACGAGGTCGTGGCTTACCAGCAAGATTCTAACCTATGTCCATCTTGGGCCAAAGCTTCATGGCATCTGCCTGAAACTGTTTCTTTCTCCAAGCATTCTGTTCAGTCAACTCCACCTATCTAAGCTGCTGTCCAATCACAGGCCAAGGCAGTCTCTTTATTTAGCCAGTGAAAGTAACACATAGAAAGAAGACTCTCCTACATCACAAAGGGATTCAGATTGGAAAGGAAGAAATCAAACTTTGTTATTTGCAGATGATATGATAGTATACATACAAGACCCCAAAAACACTACCAGAGAACTCCTACAGCTGATATATACCTTCAGTGATGTGGCAGAATACAAGAGCAACTCAAAAAAATCAGTAGCCCTCCCATATAAAAATGATAAAGAAGCTGAGGGGGAAATCAGAGAAACATTACCTTTCACAATAGCCACTCACAATAGCCACAAATCACATAACATATCTTGGGGTAACACTAACCAAAGAAGTGAAAGACCTATTTGACAAGAACTTTACGTCTTTGAAGAAAGAAATTAAAGAAGATACCAAAAAATGGAAAGATCTCGTATGCTCTTGAATAGGAAGGATCAATATAGTAAAAATGGCAATCCTACCAAAGCAATCTATAGATTCAATGAAATCCACATGAAAATCCCAACACAATTCTTCACAGACCTTGAAAGAACAATAATCAACTTCATATGGAATACCAAAAAACCCAGGATAGCTGAAACAATCATGTACAATAAAGGAACTTCCAGAGGCATCACCATCCCTGACACCAAGCTCTATTACAGAGCTACAGTAATGAAAACAACTTAGTACTGGCATAAAAATAGAGATGTTGACAAATGGAATTGAATAGAAGACCCAGATGTTAATCCACACACCTATGAACGCCTGATTTTTAAAGCTAAAATAAATACAATGGAAAAAAGAAAGTATCTTCAACAAATGGTGCTGGCATAACTGATGTCAACATGTAGAAGAATAAAAAATAGATCCAGCCATGCACAAAACTCAAGTCCAAATGGATTAGAGACCTTGATATAAATCCAACCACACTAAACCTGACAGAAGAGAAAGTGAGAAGTAGCTTTCAATGCATGGGCACAGGAGACCACTTCCTAAATATAACACCGTTATCACAGGCACTGAGAGCAACAATAAATGGGATTGTCTGAAACTGAGAAGCTTCTGTAAAGCAAAGGACATAGTCAATAAGACAAAAAAGGAATGGGAAAATAACTTCACCAACCAAACAACAGTCAAAGGATTGATCTCCAAAATATATAAAGAACTCAAGAAACTAGACATTAAAATTCTAAATAACCCAATTAAAACTTGGGTACTAAACTAAACAGAAAATTCTCAAAAGAAGAATCTGAAATGGTCAAAAGATACTTCCTTAGATAACAAGGAAATGCAAATTAAAACAGAATTGAGATACCATCTTACACCTGTCTAAGATCAAAAACACCAATGATAGTTTATGCTGGAGAGGATGTGGTATAAGGGGAATACCCATCCATTGCTGGTGAGAATGCAAACTTGTTCAGCCACTTTGGAAAGCAGTACGGCAGTTTCTCATAAAATTGGGCATCAACCTACTTCAGGATCCAACAATACCATTCTTGGGCATATATACAAAAGATGCTCAATCATACTACAAGCACATTTGTTCAACTATGTGCTTGTAGTATGCTCAACTATACAGCATTATTTGTAATAGCCAGAACCTGGAAACAACCTAGACGCCCCTCAACTGAAGAACAGATAAAGAAAATGTGACATATTTACACATTAGAGTACTACTGGGCGGTAAAAACAGTGACATCTTGAATTTTTCATGCAGATGGATGGAATTAGAAAACACTCTCCTAAGTGAGGTAACCCAGACCCAAAAAGATGAATATGGCATGTACTCAGTCATAAGTTGTTATGAACTACAAACAAAGGACATTGAGCCTAGAGTTCATGAACCTAGAGAAGCTAAGTAATAAGGTGAACCCGAAGAAAAATATATAAAGACCCACCTGGAAATTGGAAATAGACAGGATCTCCTGACAAAATTGGGAGCATGGGGGTGGAGGTAGAAGAAAGGGTATAAGGGGAAGAGGAGGGGAAAAGGGGAGGGTTGAGGAGAACTTGAGGGAATGGGATAGTCGAGATGGAGGAAGAACAGATATGAGAGCAAGAAAATAGATATCTTGATTGAGGGAGTCATTATGGGGTTATCAAGAAACCTGGCTCGAGAAAAATTCCCAGGAATCCACAAGGATGACCCTAGTTAAGAGCCTAAGAAATAGAGGAGAGGGTGCCCGAATGGCCTTGCCCTGTAGCCAGACTGATGATCATCTTAAATATCACCATGGAACCTTTGTCTAACAACATATGGAAACAGAGGCAGAGACCCACATCAGAGAACTGGACTGAGCTCCCAATGTCTAACTTAAGAGTGGAAGGAGTGAGAATATGAGGAAAGAGGTTAAGACCATGAAGGGGTCATCCACTGAGACAGTTTAACTGAGCTAATGGGAGCTCACCAATTCCAGTCGGACTGGGAAGAAATAAGCATAGGCCAAAACTAGTCCCTCTGAATGTGGTTGACAGTTTTATGTCTGGGGCAGACTGAGGGGCCACTGGTAGTGGCACTGAGATTTATCTTTACTGCATGTACTGGCTTTTGTGGATCCTATTCTCTTTGGATGTATACCTTGCTCAGCCTAGATGTAGTAGGTAGAGCCTCGGATGTTCCACAAAGCAATGTATCTTACCTTCTCTTAGAATTAAATGGGGTTTGGTAGGAGGGTGAGTGGAGGGAATGGGAGGAAGGAAGGGAGTAGGAATTTGAATTGGTATTTTTTTTTAAAAAAATCTATTTTATTTATTTTTTTTAAAAAAGTTTATTAAATTGAAAAGTTTCCATTACCGCCCCTCCTCCCAACACCCTCCCACTTCCCCCACTCCCTCTCTTCCTCCCTCTCCATCCCTAAGAGTAGTCAGGGTTTCCTGCCCTGTGGGAAGTTTAAGTTCCTCCCCCCTCCCTCCAGGTCCAGGAAGGTGAGTATCCAAACAGACTGGATCCCAAAAATCCAGTATATGCAGAGGAAACAAGCCCCAGTGTCATTGTCAATGGCTTTTCAGAAAGATTCCGGGCCAGCCACATCCAGAGAATCCGGCCACATTCAGAGAGTCTGGTGAGATCACGTGCTCATTCAGTTCCAGTCCAGCTGGCCTTGGTGAACTCTTATTAGATCAGTCCCCTTGTATCAGTGGGTGATGGCACCCATCGCAGTCCTGATTTCTTTTTTCATTTTCTTCATCCTTCTGCTCCTCATTTGGACCGTGGAGGGCTCCGTCCGGTGCTCCAATATGGGTCTCCGTCTGTATCGCCATCCAACGCCGGATCAAGGTTTCCTCTGCTCTTGCCTTCTTTGTTCACGTTCTCCTTCCTTCTGCCTCTCGTTTGGACTTGGGAGCTAGGTCCAGTGTTTCGACGTGGGTCTCCGCCTCCATCTCCCTCCATCTCCAGATGAGGGTTCTATGGTGATATGCAAAATGTTCATCAGTATGGTTGTGGGCCAAGGCCGGTTCAGGCACCCTCTCCTCTGTCCAGAGAACAATCTGGGGATCTCTCCTTGGACCTGGGATCCCCTTTATACTCAAGTCTCTTGTAAACCCTAAAATGACTCCCTTAGTTGAGGTATATACTTCCCTGATCCCATATCTATCCATTCTCCCTCCCCCATCCCAGTCCCCCGATCTTTCCCCATTCCTCCCCTACTCCCTTCTCTCTAACCCTCTCCCCTTCCAAGAGTCCCCCCACCCCCCTCATGCACCCGAGGTTACCTGGCACTCTTGTCTATTTCCAATCTCCAGGAGGATAGGTACATGATTTTCATCAGGTTCACCTTCTTATTTAGCTTCTCTAGGATCACGAATAATAGGCTCAAAGACCTTTAATTACGGTTAGAATCCACTTATGAGTGAATACATACCATATTCCTCTTTTTGGGTCTGGCTTACCTCACTCAGTAAAGCGTTTTCTATTTCCATCCATTTGCATGCAAAAGTGAAGATGTCATTGTTTTTTACCGCTGAGTAAAACTCTAATGTATATACGTTCCACACCTTTTTTAACCATTCTTCTATTGAGGGGCACCTAGGTTGTTTCCAGGTTCTGGCTATTACAAATAGTGCTGCTATGAACATAGTTGAACAAATGCTTTTGTAGTATGTTAGGGCATCTCTTGGGTATATTCCCAAGAGTGGAATTGCTGGGTCCTGAGGGAGGTTGACTCCCAGTTTCCTGAGAAACTGCCACACTGATTTCCACAGTGGCTGCACAAGTTTGCATTCCCACCAACAATGGATGAGAGTTCCCCTCTCTCCACATCCTCTCCAGCATAGGCTATCATTGGTGTTTTTGAGTTTGGCTATTCTGACAGGTGTAAGATGATATCTCAAAGTTGTTTTGATTTGCATTTCCCTGATCGCTAAGGAGGTTGAGCATGACCTTAAGTGCTTTTTAGCCATTCGAAGTTCATCTGTTGTGATTCTCTGTTCAGTTCAGTACCCCATTTTTTAATTGGGTTAATTAGATTTTTAGTGTCTAGTTTCTTGAGTTCTTTGTATATTTTGGAGATCAGACCTTTATCTGTTGAGGGGTTTGTGAAGATCTTCTCCCAGTCAGAAGGTAGCCTTTTTGTCTTACTGACAGTGTCCTTTGCTTTACAGAAGCTTCTCAGTTTCAGTAGGTCCCATTTATTTATTGTTTCCCTTATTGTCTGTGCTCCTGGGGTTTGGCTTAGGAAGTGGTCTCCTGTGCCTATGTCTTGTAGACTACTTCCTACTTTCTCTTCTATCAGGTTCAAAGTGGTCGGATTAATGTTGATGTCTTTAATCCATTTGGACCTGAGTTTTGTGCATGGTGATAGATATTTTCATTCTTCTACAGGTTGACATCCAGTTATGCCAGCACCATTTGTTAAAGATGCTATCCTTCTTCCATTGTATAGCTTTAGCTCCCTTGTCAAAAATCAGGTGTTCATACGTTTGTGGGTTAATACCCGGGTCTTCTATTCGATTCCTTAGGTCGACTTCTCTGTTGTATTGTTCTCTCCAGGTCATTTTTAAAAAAATCTAATACATTTTAAAAAATGTTGGCTGTCCTACAGGACTTGACTAAGACAATATTATTATTCTTTCTATATTTCATATCTTGTTTTAGAGACTGAACTTTTTTAAAAGATGAACTTTAAAGAATTCAGTTTGGAACATGATCTTTAGCAATACGTGCGTGTGTGTGTCTATGTGTGTGTAGCAGAATAAGCCAAACTGACATTTATAAATTGCTTCATATTGTTATGAAAATGCTTAAAAATTATTACGCTTAGCAATTTTCAAGAATACAAAGTTAAAAACTATAGTAACCACAGTTATAAGTCAATCTTTTGAATTTATCACCCTTACTGAATTAGCCTTTGCACATCTTTCCCAATCTTCTCATCAGGAATACACACACACACACACACACACACACACACACACACACACACACATTTTTCCGTTTTGTACTTCATTGACAATTTCATACAAATTTTCATAGAAATAATATTTGACATAAGAGCATGTATGGGAATTGGAAACATTTTTCCAGTATTTGATATATTATGTGAGCTGTCTGCTCACAAATTTAGTCATACATACTTAGCATTAACACAAACATACATTGCCATAGAAATTTTCATTCAAATTGGTAATAAATCAAACATACCAGTCTCATGTCTATACACTTTAAAATACATAGTGGTTTGGATTCACTATGTAGCTGAGATTGACCTTGAACTTCTGATCCTCCTGCTTCTACCTTCTCAAGTGCCAATATATATTCTATGCCAATAAAATATATAGAATACAAAAAGTGAATTACAATTGTTACATATGTTACAGTTAACATCACCTAATGGTAGCGAGTTATTTAAAGTACAAGTACAGGGACTGGGAATATGACTCAGTTGATACTGCATTTGCTATGCAAGTAGGAGAACCTCGGTTCAATCACCAGCATCCAGATAAAAAAGCCAGACAAACCAGCTGATGAGATTGCTAAGCAGATAAGGACTTGTCATCAGCCTGACAACCTAAATTCAATCTTCACAACCAACATGGTGGAGAGAAACAAATTGCCCTATGACATCCAAATGTGCACCCAGATTCATGTACAAAAATAATTCATGTACCATACTGCACCTGTAACCTCAGCACTGGAAAGGAGACACATGAAGATCCTTGAGCTTTCTGGTCAGACAGTAAGAACATGTCTCAAAAAATAAGGTGCCCCTTGACAGGCAGATCTCTGTGAGTTCAATGTCTACAAAGCAGCTCCAAACTAGCCAAAGATACAAAGTGAGACCCAGCCTCAAAAATAAATAAAAATAGGGTAAAGAGGAATTGAGAAAGACACTGAGTAAGCCACACTGGTTATCAAGCTCCAAGGATTGGTCTGTCTCCATCTCCCCAGTACTGGATTTATAAGCAAACCCTGCTGACCCTAATCTTTTAATGTGGATTCTAAAGACCACATTTTAAGTTCTTATGCTTGTATACCAAGTACTTTACTGAGTTATCTCCCAACCTTCCACATGTAGATCTTCTGTGCATCTTTTCATACTGTTTTCATATAGAAAGAGATTCTTTTAAGATTAACATACAGAAGACTCTTTCTATAGACTCACAAATTTATGGCACTCAAGGTTTTGTTTTGTTAATTTGTCATGTGTGTACAATGGATGTGTGCAAGCATGTGTGAAGAGGCACACAGTGTACGCATGAAGAACAAAGGACAATCTCAGGCATCCATTTTGTTTGTGACAATGTTTCTGTTGGATTTCTATTGCATGAGCCAGGTTAGCTTGCCTGTGAACCTCCATGGTTTTTCTTCTCTCCACTTCCAATTTCTTCATAAGAACACCATAATTATAGACATTTATGCTTTCGTATCTAGCTTTACATGAGTTCCAGGAATCTGAACACAGGTCGTCAAGTGTATGTTGCTCATAAGCTCACTGAGCCACCTCCTCAGGCCAATACTGAGGCTTTAACATTATGGTCACACTGGTGGTGCAGGCCTTAATCTTAGCACTCCAGAGACATGTGTCTCTCTCCAGCCTGGTCTATTTAACAAGTTGTTTGTAAGCCAGACAAGTTACAAAGTAAAACTCAATCTCAATAGTATCATTTATAAGACATACCCTGAAATTCTATGTCTCCAATTTCTATATGGATCATATAAACTTTCACAGAATGCCAATGCATGGATCACAAATTCTTCAATCGATGTCTGATCAGCCATTTTCTTTTCCTTTTTTTTGCTTTTTAACTGAGAATAAAATTAAACATAAAATTAAAGGTATGTTTCAATTATCAGCTTTCAATAAGTCATTTTTATTTACAGAAGCCTAACTTTGCTTTTGATTCCTTAAGAGTCATTTAATTATATGGATTAGATACATTCTCTCAGATATTAAATTCTTCCTAGAATAAGTTTGAAATAGTCAAACATCTTTGGAAATCATACTTTTCAGCAAGACTTATAATAAATTTAAACATAAAATGAAACATTGTGACATTTTTAAAAATGATAAAAAAATTTAAATTAAAATAAAGTGTCAGACAATGGTGGTACACACTGCCTTTAATCCAAGCACTCGGGAGTAGGAGACAGAGGCAGGTGAATCTCTGTGAGTTCGAGGCCAGCCTGGTCCACTAATTTAGTTCCAGGGCAGCCAAGGCTACACAGAGAATTTGCCTGTCTCGAAAAAACAAAAACCAACCAACCAACCAACCAACAAAAAGTATAAATAGCTAGTCTACTTTTAGAAAATAAAGGATTTAGGGCTGGAGAGATAACTCAGTGGTTAAAAGCATTGGCTGCTCTTCCAGAGGAGCCAGGTTCAATTTTCAGCACCTACGTGGCAGTTCACAACTGTTTGTAACTCCAGTTCCAAGAGCTCCAACATCCTTATACAGGCGAACTAATGTACATGAACTAAAAATAAATAAATCATTTTTTAAAAAAATAAAATACAAGATTTATAAAATCGATTGTCTTTTCAATTACTACCTTCTTTGAAAACATTTAGCAAGGTTAATAACAATATTAAAAAAAC